>NC_092583.1:7671263-7883763 GCF_037975245.1 Apostichopus japonicus
GACATGACCATGCAATAGTCTATGCACTGTACTTCACGTGTCCAGCTCCTCTGACCAGTTTGGTCTTTGGTATCAATAAGAGGGCCCGGGATATATATATATATATATATATATATATATATATATATATATATATATATATTTATATATATATATATATATATGCATTTATGCATATATGCAAAACAGGTATACATTTTGTGATTTTTACAAGATCTTTTATCGCGATATTTAATGGATGAGACGGAAAAAAGTGTTGGCCAATGTATATGCAATGCCCTTTCTAAGGCTAAATGGTTTCAACCAACTCTACCGACGCTGTGCCCGTGGTAAAGATCTCTATCGGAATAATAAGTTGTATTTTTTATGACTTCTTTCTTTGCCTGTACTGATCTTCAACGATATGTATTTCATGTCAAGTTCAATTTTCCTATATTTTCTAGTTCACCAATCCCAACCCCCGCCCACCCTTCCCCTCTCAAATGTTAAGAGTAACATCAATCTAGCCTAGGCAACAAAGAAAAATGAATAACGAAGTTGCCATAGAAATATTTCTATAAACAAATTTGTAATTAATTTTGTTCATATGTAGATTTTGTTATCGATACACAATATCTATGGGGGACCTACAGGAAATTCAACAGAAAGGTTACCTAACTTTATATTTGGGGTTCAAATTTGTTGTCTGCGGGCATGGAAGCTGCGTCAATATAAAAGTGGATATATTTCTCAATATGACAAAATCATTTTAATAAAAAAATCTTCCAAAATAGGATATTTCAGGATGACATTCATTACATTTGATACTTCAATATTTTACTTTACTCGATACAAAAAAAAGGAAAAAGGGAAAGGAGGTGAAAGTAGAAATAAAAGAAAAGACGCCTTAGACCTGAAGTTGTTAGACTTAATTATAGTTCAAATTTAGACATTTTATTATTTTTTTAGACATTTTAAAATTTTGTCGTAAGTCAATGTGATAATGCAGTATGATTCATATTCTTGCTGCCGTAGTAAATTACATTTTTAAGATATGACATGAAGTTAACGAAATCAGATTGATTGGACTGTAGATGTAAAGTAATTTAAGTTTCGTGAATACACGGTAACAGTGCAAGTTAATTGGACTTGTTCGTGAATACACGGTAACAGTGCGAAGTTAATGAAAACACGATAACAGTGCAAGTTAATTGGACCTGTTCGTGAATACACGATAACAGTGCAAGTTAATTGAACCTGTTCGTGAATACACGGTAACAATGCAAGTTAATTGAACCGGTTTGTGAATATACGATAACAGTGCAAGGTAATTGGACCTGTTCGTGAATACACGATAACAGTGCGAAGTTAATTGGACCTGTTCGTGAATGCACGGTAACAATGCAAGTTAATTGGACCTGTTCGTGAATACACGATAACAGTGCAAGTTAATTGGACCTGTTCGTGAATACACGATAACAGTGCGAAGTTAATTGAATCTGTTCGAGGATACACGATAAAAGTGCAAGTTAATTGGACCTGTTCGTGAATACACGGTAACAATGCAAGTTAATTGGACCTGTTCGTGAATACACGATAACAGTGCAAGTTAATTGGACCTGTTCGTGAATACACGATAACAGTGCGAAGTTAATTGAACCTGTTCGAGGATACACGATAACAATGCGAAGTTAATTGAACCGGTTTGTGAATACACGATAACAGTGCGAAGTTAATTGGACCTGTTCGTGAATACACGATAACAGTGCGAAGTTAATTGAACCTGTTCGAGGATACACGATAACAATGCGAAGTTAATTGAACCGGTTTGTGAATACACGATAACAGTGCAAGTTAATTGGACCTGTTCGTGAATACACGGTAACAATGCAAGTTAATTGAACCTGTTCGAGGATACACGATAACAGTGCGAAGTTAATTGAACCTGTTCGTGAATACACGATAACAGTGCGAAGTTAATTGAACCTGTTCGAGGATACACGATAACAATGCGAAGTTAATTGAACCTGTTCGAGGATACACGATAACAGTGCAAGTTAATTGGACCTGTTCGTGAATACACGATAACAGTGCGAAGTTAATTGAACCTGTTCGAGAATACACGATAACAGTGCGAAGTTAATTGAACCTGTTCGAGGATACACGATAACAGTGCGAAGTTAATTGAACCTGTTCGAGGATACACGATAACAGTGCGAAGTTAATTGAACCTGTTCGAGGATACACGATAACAGTGCGAAGTTAATTGAACCTGTTCGAGGATACACGATAACAGTGCGAAGTTAATTGAACCTGTTCGGTAATACACGATAACAGTACAAGTTACTAAGCACAATAAAGATTTTGATTACCTTTTTTTTTAATTGTTTGGATTAGAACAATATCGCGTGGTGTTGGTGTAGATACCAATGCCAACACATGAAATGAAATAATCTTTTTTTTTTTTTTTTTTAAAGCAGTGGTTTTCACGGTTATTATTTTCCGAGTCAAAGTGAATTTAGTGTATTTAGTCCGCCAGCCACAACACTTAATGGATGACATTAGGCACAACATTAATGTTTATATGTTGTACACCGTGAAAGCATTTCTGTCAGGTCATGTTGTATTACTTTAACATAAATTTCAAATGTTGAAGAAAATACCTTTTTAATAGCTGAGGTTCATCAGCATAGAATGACTAGAGTACGCAGTATACTACAGGTCAGTTACGCAGATGGCAATACAAAACTCAATGGGGAAATGTGAGGCTTTGATGACTTAAAAATGACAACGTTACAAAGTTGTCAAGGACAATATCAGTCCAATGATGCTCTGTTGATTGATACAAATTTAAACTACAGGTTTTGGTTGAGTTATTAAATTAAATTTCTAAAAAAAAACAACAATAGATTACCAACAGCATTTCGGCCAACACTGAGGAGTCGACGTCATTACTAAAGTTAGTCTTAAATGAGCATGCCAGAGATTAGAGTAAATCTCTAACGTGAATATATTGAAACTTGATAAACAGTTCAAATTTGCCTCTTCTTTTTATTGGACAACAACATATCAACACTATAACACAGAAACAATTAAGTCACTTCCTCGAATGCAACACAAAACTCAGTGCCAAAGCATAACACTTTATGGCTTTTTAATAAAAAAAAATGTCAAAGAAATATAACATTGAAATGCCATCCAATAATGCATTTCATAGGACATAAGTAAAACATGTGTTGGTTTGATTATTACAATTTATTCAACAATGAATTAACATCGAAATTTAGACTTTTACCGAGGAGCTTACGTCATCATTTCTTCGACATTAAAGGGACATTCCAAAGATTAACATATTATAAAGCTGGATATTCTGAAAACTGGAATTGTTATAGAAACATAACTAGCACTCATTTTCCCCCTTTCACTATTTCAATTTCACTATCACACATCAAGGCTAAAATTCTACATTAAGTCTTTAACTCCCGTGAAAAAACAATTGACAACACCCCCCAAAACCGCCCCCCCAAGAAAAAAATCCCTGCCATCTATGAGAAATAATTTGAATAAACGATCAGAAAGTTATGCACATGCGCATTGACCATCTCTTATGTTGAAATATCCTATGACATGCAAGACCTTTAAACAAAATCCTCATAAGTATCCAGTCTTCATGTTTTTCCCTTTTCGGCCATCTGTTTTATTTCAGGTTTTATGATTGGCCAAAAACATTGCTGCAGTGTATCTAGTTCCGTGAGCGGCATTAATAAACATCCCTTCTCAGGTGCGGGAAGAACATTTGCGAGTGGGCCGCATGTAGTTACCCAACCTGTTTTTTTTATTAGATCTACCTGTGTAGATTAATATTGTCACCAAGTATAGGACACAAAAGAGTAAAGTTTATTATTTGCTTAAATTATCACACCTCTTTTCAAGTCACACACAGAAAGTAGTTTTTAATAAGAAAAAATCTTCCATGACCGTATTTGAGCCTCCCTATATGTAGTGACTGGACGGCCTTTGTGATGGTTATTCAATTACCAGATATAATTTCAAATTTGTCATTACACTATTTCAAGTCAATTACTACTCGAAATTAGCTTTCAAATTTGAAAATTAGCTTAAGCTATGCAACATTACACTTGTATATTTACCTGGTTGGATCTTGAGGTGGAGAGTTGTATTTTTTGTTGTTGAAGGAACTAAAGCTTCGTTCCAAGTTGGTTCGTTTCAAGGTGTCTTTAGTTCTTATTGAAATTTCTGCCGGTCATTTGTCACGACCATTTTATTTATAGGTTTGTTTAATATTCACAGAGCTCCAACAAACATTTGTCAGTATACCAAAGACACGAATCTTAGAATCAACATGCTTGGCATTGAAATATTACATATTATGTTATATGTTTCGTAATCCAATGATTGATATCGTAAAACTTCTCACATTTGTAATAAATTCTCTGTTTTATTCCAACTGTTTGACAAATGTGAAATTTGTTCCCTTGTAATAGGTTCGGTGACTTTTTGAACCATCTGCTTGGCATCTTGTAATATATTATATGTTGTTCTATACGTAACCAAAGACTGCAGTTTTGCAAATCAAACTGATCTAGACAGTTCAAGAAGGAAGGAACATTGAGTAGGCGTAACATGTGCGACAGGGCCAGAGAGACGTTCTTCAAATGGTAGTGTTTTAAAGGAAAGGTCACACATTCGTACTTGCTCACCTCCCACACCAACCTCCCCCCCCCCCCCACCAACCCACCGACCATCCTACACTACCTTAATCCTCGCTTTCGTCCCTCTCCATTCTGGTTGAAGTTTTCAGACAAGCTGTCGGCTTAATTTACATTTGGATTGTAAATGTGTTAGCACGTCATATAATATTAGAACATAACATTAAAATATTATAATATTACGTCATATAATATTAGAAAATCTTTGGAAACCCTACAGTCATAAAAAAGGTAAAAGCAGCTACAAAAATGATCACATCTTAAATGTAATTTACCTCTCCATTCTGGTTGAAGTTTTCAGACAAGCTGTCGGCTTAATTTACATTTGGATTGTAAATGTTTTAGCACGTCACATAATATTAGAACATAACATTAAATATTATAATATTACGTCATATAATATTAGAAAATCTTTGGAAACCCTACAGTCATAAAAAAGGTAAAAGCAGCTACAAAAATGATCACATCTTAAATGTAATTTACCTCTCCATTCTGGTTGAAGTTTTCAGACAAGCTGTCGGCTTAATTTACATTTGGATTGTAAATGTGTTAGCACGTCATATAATATTAGAACATAACATTAAATATTATAATATTACGTCATATAATATTAGATAATCTTCGGAAACCCTACAGTCATAGAAAAAAGGAAAAGCAGGTACAAAAATGATCACATCTTAAATGTAATTTACCCAATTACTTATGAACAATCTCATTCCAATTGGAAGGAGTCACAGTTTGAGACTTTCGTCACACACGAGACTGACGACTTGGGTAAGTCTTGTTTTGACATCATTAGGGAAAATAGGTACGTTTTTTTTTTTTTTTTGCTCATGCTGAAAATAACATATTGTAGTTCTAAGCCAAATCTTACACTGACATTGGTTTCAGGATCCACATTTCTTACAAGGCTTAGCTCTGTAGATTCAGCTTGAAGAAAATATCAAAACAGAATAAAAACTAAAGGAAAGTGAAACGTTGTTTTCTCCTTCTCGAGAATGTACTTTATCTCAGATTGACAAAATGGCAGCCGCTGGCATGACTTTTAAAGTATAGCATTTCTCTCAAATGGAAAACGTGGTTCATTTGATATTTGGGATATTTGTTCATCACAATGGTATCTATTATTTCTATCCCACTCTATCAATGTACTGTATATATTTAACTGAACTTCTTCTAAGCTGTCGGATTCTTCGGAACAATTTACAGATTTCGTAGACGGTTTATATTGTCTGTGTTTAATGCCTATAATACTTTCATAATCGCTGCAAAACGGTTGTTGCGTTGGGAGAACACGTTTGTATATAAATTTGGTAAAGAACGGTCGATGATGTTTTAAACAAAACTTGATAGATGTGATCAAAACATTACCTGCAAAAGTCTAGCCCATATATAAAGTCAAACAACTATGCGAAGTAGATTGTTATCTTTCTTTTTGTAGTAAAACGCATGTGTATATCCACAATAGCTATAGTCGGAGAAGCTCTTGATTTCGCTTGGAAGGCAATGAAACCTACCACTTCCATACCCATCATTTGTTCATGTACTTATATACATCTGGTAAGAACATAAACAGCCTGAACGTGACAATATAGAGGGTTTTATACTCAAATGTCTTGGATGGTGGGATTGAAGGAAGTGCGTCTTCATTGATCGTTACTTGGGAAACACTGCTGTATCATTTCTTGATACATTGATCGTCGTATCTGTAATGAAGAGTTATCACCTACAGTGGAGAGTGCAAGGGTGGGGTGATTGTTTTTTGGGGGGGGGGGCGGTGGCACCTCCATCGTCCATCGGGGAATAACGTTCAGTGGTGGGATTTTTGTTTATATTATTTCCTGTGGGGGTTGAATAGGACTGCTCTTTACGGGTCGAGTGTGTGGAGTAGTTACACACACTCAGTTTCAACCTCACACAAAACATCAAATTAAAGTATTTATAATCACAATTGTTCGTCTTTAACTGATTATAGGCTAATTTTATAGTATAAATCATGCAACATTTTTGCGATTAAACTATCGATTCAGTTTTCTCCGTGATGAGGACCAACGCGCCACCTAAAATGGAGTCGGTTTTCAATCACCCCGGCCCACACCCCTCCTTAATAAATCCTGGATCCCTCTCTGGCCCTTCCATAAAGTTGTTGCAGCTACAAAAGTCAGTCGTGGAAATTTACCACTGCCATGCACCCACCCACCCACCTCCTCCCCACCCACCCATTCACGCTCTTCCCACTTATGATATCCTGTGCACGCCGTTGGCCACCCACGTATCAACTTTCAGTTATATAAATACAACTATAACAATAATTACATATTAACTATAAGATGAAGTAGACGTTACCACTGCCACCCAAATCATATGAACATAGTACGATACAGCGTAAATCTTATATACAGCGGTTTCAATGTATCTTCTCTCGGGTATCTACTCTAGGATGCGTAAATTCGAGTTATCTTGCAAAATATGTTCGTCTCCTCTTAGTTTGGTCCCACATAACAAATCCAATAGGGTGCGTTATCAACTTCTTATATGTCAGTTACCATTTCTAAAAGTTCCATAAGCAGAAAAAAAGCCTACAGGAAGAGGGGACTGAATAAGGGGTCAGCAAGCAAGTTAACACTTTTTTAAAACTTATTAATATCTTGTTTCCATATAAAATAATTCCTGCATGTGAACTATATATCAAGGTCATATAAACCCCCCGGAATCTCTCACAGGAAGCCTCACTGGGAAGTTTTTAAGAAACTTATAATTAATTTTTACTCTCAATCCTCGCGTCGATTTAACAGCGCCCTAGAAAGTGTGAAGAGTTACCCCCGTGAGGTTTGAAAAACGATTATATCTTAAGATCCGCTAAGAGGGCAGAAGCTTTGATCAACGAAGAATTAGAAATAAGAACTTCAAGATGTCCTGTTCTTCATTACCCGGCGTTATACCACATCATAGTCATAGTTAATCCACAATATTTGACCTTTATATCTTGTAAATAATAAAACCATTCGTTATCAATACAAACCCCGAGAAATAATTAACTATAAATAAGGTTATCTTAAGACAAAGTTGGGAAGGATTACTTTCTATTATACAAGTTTACAATGAAAAGAGCAAAACCAAACATGCAAACAAATAATAAGGAGATTGTCGTGTGCTATAAAATACCGGTATAGGTCGCACTAACAGTAATCAATTTGATCGTCGATCACCGGGTTCAGGCAATTTTTATCAAACTTTGGGGATATTACGGTCAAAGTTGAAACAGATAATACAAAATTATGTAATTTGTTTTCCTCTCTACATATCACTTCAATACAGCCAACAATGAAATTTTATGTGCGCCTCGCGAAAACACTTTAAATATGACGTGGTCGTAATGATTTCTTAATTAATATGTATTTGTTCAATCTTAACACTACTTTTCAGATCAACACAATACTCTATACATGTATACGTTAAACCTAGCACTGAAGTGTATGTGTATTATACAATATCACGCCGTCTATATGGTAACATCACCCTGGCCTTTTATATGAACGGATAAACAGTTTAAGTGTTATATGTTTTTGGCTAAGATGATCGGAGAAAGGTTACTACCCCATTAATTTTGTTGAAACTTTTTCAAGGTGTTAACTTTATCTCACTTTTGTATGGATTTCTGCTTACACATACGCGCGCGCGCACACACACTAAAATAAAGAGAAGAGAATAGCTCTGGATATGAATGACGTCATAGGGGTTAAAAATCGATTCATGGATTATTACCATCAATCAATGGCTCGTACATGGTATAAAAGTCGTTGACTTTCTGTACTGACATACTATCGTGTAAATCAATTATGAAATCACTATTTTATTTTATTAGTATCATAATTAATTAAATTTGTCACTAACTGTCTGTGCATATGTGCATATTCATCGGTACAAGAGTTTGAAATTTTCAATTATAGTGACAACATTTGGCAAATGTGATGCAAACGTTGGGGAATGCAAAGTTCATTGCGGTGATAATTTTGCTGTATTCAGAGAATTTGAGAGACTAAATGTCTTTCCCTTAAAACACATATGAAGGATATATATATATATATATATATATATATATATATATATATATATATATATATATATATATATATCATATATATATCATATATATATATATCATATTTCATGGGGAAGGGGGGGGGGGCACTCAGTACTGTTAGAACATATTTTCGTTAGAAAAATCTGAAGTTTAATAATACATGTTTTTGAGGTGCTGACAAACATGTATTGGCCTAACCCGCCCACCACCCCTCTCCCCAACCCCAGTGTCTTAAACCATTATAACGTTTCTTATTATTCCTAGCGATGGCAGCTAAATACAACCAGTAATACCGGACTACTTACCTGATTTAAAAAAAACTATTTATATATACATATAGGTCTATATACGAAACAGTGGCAAAATATAAGCACGTGATCATGGAGGTATAATCGGCCACGCCTTCTTTTGTCTTATTAGGGTGTAAATGCCTATTGTTAGAGTAATCTTTACAGCATCTTAGTTCAGGTTGCTGACAATTAATACCAGCGAATTGCTTGACGATAATTAACGTAGTCATGCGATATATGGAGAGAAATTTTAAATGTAATGATACCAATAATCATACAAATATTATATTATACCTGATTTAAGAGTTGGATGAACTTCATCCATGACGTCTGTCCATCGGTTACAATCAACAAACATTTTTCGCTAAATATATTGTTATTTTTCTATCAAGGAGAGAGAGAGCTTATAATATTTGGTTCCTTTTACGGCTTTCTTCATCATTCGAATAAATGCCAATTTTTTTTTTGCTTAAGGGTATTTCCTTAAGTTCAGACCACTTCGATATAATTTTTATTTTTAAGTAAAAAGCTCTTGACCGTCAAAGTATCGTCGACCCGTTTACTTCAAGCCGTTTACTTCAAGGTTATTTCCCTTTTCTGCTTATATGTAAATCTTTTTCACTGTTTTCGAAACGGTTAAGTTCAACTCTCTCTCTCTCTCTCTAGGAAAATGTTTAAAAAAAGCAAAAGATAAAAACACTCCCGGGGGAGAATAAAGACATTAGCCTCTAATCGTTCACCTAATTGGATAAGTAGTACCGTATATTTTCAGTAACACGAAGAAGCGTCGGCCATTTCTCTAGGCAACTTCGACAGCCTTGATGAAGATGCGCGTGACGCCTCTATCCTTGGGCAAACGTCAAGGCTAATTAACTTGCCCTTTACGTCCAATCACTTTTTTGTTCTGGTCGAAAATTGCATTTTATCTTTTTTTTTTACTTAGTTCTGACTCCGTCCTCCTTCGAATTTCATTGAAAACAACTTTACAATTTGTCATCGCTTATCTTGCTTCTTCTTCCTTACACAACATGCCAGTTGTCTCTAAGAAAGTTTCTTCCTTTAATTTTATCAGCAATGCAGTCCTATCTGTTGTGTCACGAAGCAAGTAATCTCAACGAATGGTTGATAAAAAAAACGTTACCAGTCAAATACATTGTCCAAATTTTCAGCTCAGGCTCAAACAAACTCTGTACATTGATGAGAATTTTTGTTTTAAACTATTTGTCTATAAATCAATAATTTTCATCAGAATCCTAAGGTTAGTTTAGCGTGCGAAAATATAGACCACTGGTAATTGAAATGTAAATATCGGTTCAAATAATCATGATAAACTTTGATTGGCAGAAACTAAACTATGACGTCATCATCCACGTGTTTAGTTTTTTTTATCTTACCCTTCCGCATGCCTACTCAAATAAATAAAGATTATGTAAAGGAGAGACTCAACTCAACTATCCTCTTCGTGCCTTGTGGCACATAAGGCCATCACGCTCTGTTTCCACTTGTCCCTGGCTCGTGCACTTTCCCTTGCCTCATTCCAAGTCTTCCACCCACCTTGCTTTCTTTCTCTTTCTACTGTCCTCCTCCACGTTGTTTTTGGTCTGCCAACTTTCCGCTTCCCTTCTGGCCGCCATGTCAGGGCAATCGTACAATGGTGATCATTTGGTTTCCTTAAAACATGACCAATCCAATTCCATCTTCTTCTTTTGACTTCTTGACTTATTCTTGCAGTTTGGGTGTATTTATTGAGCTCATCCATTGAAATGATATTGGGCCAGAATATTTGTAGTGCCTTCTTCAAACACTGGTATTGGAAGGAATCCAGTCTATTTTCATCACTTTTGTTCATTTTCCACGTTTCGCAACCATAAAGAAGTACTGGTCTTACCAAAGTTTTGTATAGCTTGATTTTGGTTTTTCTTCCGTACTGTTTGGATCTCCATATCTTGTTCAATTTAGTAAATGCAACTCTTGCCTTGTTTATTCTGCTATTCATTTCCCTCTCTCCACCTCCATCTTTGCTTACTATTGCACCTAAGTATGCAAATTCATTCACATCATCTATGTCATCCTCTTCTATTTTGACTGCATCCCTCTTCTTGTTATTCATTCTCATGATCTTTGTCTTCTTTTTGTTTACTTTAAGTCCAACTCTACTCGCAAGACCAGTTATACTGTTTGTTTTCTTTTGCATTTGAGAATGGCTGGAAGATAGGAGCGCAATGTCATCTGCAAAATCTAGATCTTCAAGCTTAGACATCATCTGCCACCTGATCCCTGTGTTGTTGTCTTTGGTAGTCTCTCTCATCATCCAGTCAATCACAAGAAGAAACAAAAATCCGGACATTACGCATCCTTGCTTTACCCCAGTCTTTACTTGGAACCACTCTGTTACTTCGCCGTCATCTAACACTGCACACACACTGTCTGAATACATTAGTTTGACTATGTTGATGATTTTCCCTGGTACGCCGTAATGCCTCATGATCTCCCACAAACTGTCCCGGTGAATCGAATCAAAAGCCTTTTCAAAGTCGATGAAATTTATGTATAATGAAGATTGCCACTCAATGGATTGTTCAATAATATTTCTCAGTATGAAGATCTGTTCAGTTGTGCTCTTTCCTTGACGAAATCCTGCTTGTTCTGGTCTAAGTTTCTTGTCAATGCCTATTTTAATCCTGTCAATAACAATTCTTCCCAGTATCTTGCTTGCAGTAGGCAGCAATGTGATCCCTCGCCAGTTTCCGCACTCAGTTAGGTCTCCTTTCTTCGGTAATTTCACGATTAGACCTTTCTTCCAGTCTTTTGGTATTTTTTCTTGATCCCAGATATCACATATAATGCTGTGTAACTTGTTGGCTGTTGTATCTATGTCTGCTTTTAACAATTCAGGTGTTAACATATCCACTCCTCCTGCCTTTCCATTTTTCAACTTTTTAATTGCATTCTTTACTTCTGCTTTAGACACTGGTGTGGTGTCAATGGTTTCTAATTCTGGTATATCATCACTTATCTTTACCACTGGGTTTGTCGGGATATCTCTGTTCAGAATTTCCTCGAAATGTGCTTTCCACCTTGTCCTTTTTCCCTCCTCGTCTGTAATGATATTGCCTTGCTTATCTTTTACTCCTGTTGCATGACGCGGTTTCTCATTGCAAATAGTTTTCGTTAATTCATATAGAGTTTTCATTTGACCATTTTCAGCTGCTCGTTGTGCATCACCTGCCAAACTATCCACCCACTTTCTCTTATCTGATCTTATGCTTGATTTGACTTCTTTATCTTTAGCCTTGTATTCTGCTTGGAGTTGCTGTTTAATTCTGATGGATTTCGCATTTTCAATTTTCATTTTAATATGTTTTCTCTCTTCTACTTTCTTCCATGATTCGACACCTATCCATGGCTTCTGATTCCTCTTTCTGGTTCCTAGAACTTCTTTAGCTGACTGGTTAAATGCATTATTGAAATTGTCCCATTTTGCTTCAATGTCTACATCGTCTGATACTGCTTCAAGCACAGCAAATTTGTTCTTGAGTTCCACTGAAAATTGGTTCTTAATTGCTGGATTCTGCAATTTGCTCACATCGTATTTCATTCTTGGATTGGCTTTCTTGTCTTGTTTCTTGAGTTTAAGCTTTATTTGCGTTCTTACAAGCTGGTGGTCACTTGCAACATCAGCACCTCTCATTACCCTTGTGTCCCTGACTGAAGACCTGTACTTCCTGTTGATCAGAACATGATCAATTTGGTTGTTTGTCCTTTTATCAGGAGATGTCCAGGTGTTCTTGTGTATTTCCTTGTGTGGGAACAATGTGCCAGATATTACAAGGTTATTCAATCCGCAAAAGTCAACTAGTCTTTCTCCATTATTGTTGATGACTCCAATGTAAAGGAGAGAACAACATGACATATCGGATAAAGAAAATCCTTCTAGTTTGCTTTTCTTTGCCAAACTATATCATTTTCACAGTTTTTTTAATAATAAATTATGGAACAATATTTCAGAGATGACCATCATTGAGTTCCAAGTGAAACCGATAAAAAAGTAACCTTTACAGATGCTAAGTGAAAACTTTTCAAAAGAGTCTTAAATGCACCCATTATTTCGTTTCTTTCTGAAATTATCCCTGCCTGGATTAGAAGCCAGTTTACAATGACAGTTTTGTCTCCAAGAAATATAACATCATACGGATCCAGACAACTATTCTCTAAAGTTCCGTGTTTTACGAGTTACAATCAACACTATATTAAGTGAAAAAAATCGCTGCATTTTACACTCTGTGCTCTTCAATATCTCCTTCTTCTTTTACTTTTTATTTTATAACTTTAATTCCCCCCCCCCCTTTTGATTTATTGATCGTGTAAAACTATCCTCCCTGATAAATCTATCTCCAACAGAATGATCGTAATAACTACCAACAAACAATTTAATGCCCACACTGGCGGCTAATAACTATTACTTAGTGTACGCCTACGCCTTATACGCCGTCATATAGCCCTAAACATATTCTGTTCTATAAGATATACTGTATACGGTATTTAAAGAACCTATTCCGAAATTTACCCCCATGAATGATAAAATAAACAATAAACTGAAATTTCATATTTTCTTTGTTTTCTCTTTGGAAATGTGAGAAGATTCATGGAAAGTGTAGTTTGCTTTACAGCTTCGTCCAATTTCTATCTTACTTAACGAATTTAAGAGAAAGAGGTAATAACATAATTTATAGTCTAGTAGAGGCCAGTGGAGTGGGTAAAGTAAACATTAATTATAAATGTTGAGAACGTTAAGAAAAACTTTAAAATATATATATATATATATATATATATACACACACACACATATATATATATATATATATATATATATATACATATATATATATATAGATAGATATATATAGAACATGCAAGAACAGTGAAAATCTTCCAGCCTCCACCGGGATTCGAACCCGGGCCTCCCGCTTTATATGCGGACACCCTAACCAAGCTATGGACGCTGATTGTATGTCCAGAGGTTCGAAACCGGTATCGAACAATATTAGTTCTGTTTTTGCATGGTGATATATTTTGCCTACTCTAGAGATCAAACATAATGCTAACCAACTCGAAATCATTTGTGATTCCTAAAGCCGGAGCTCGAAGGAGATACTTTGAACAGACTTTATATTAATGAAATGGAGGTAAACGACAAAGGCACATGAATAAATATAAAATGAATATATATAAAACTGATACAGGTGACAAACGCCTACAGTGGAATTACGACCTTCCTTACCGGTTTCGAACCTCTGGACATACAATCATCGTCCATAGCCTAGTAGTTAGGTTGTCCTTTACTGAACGTCCTGCTACTGAACAGAACTGCCAAGTAAAGTTGATGGGTTTTAACACAGTAGTTATTATAGAAAGGTTGATGAATGACTAGTGTCACTCAAAATGATCAATTTACTAAGTTGGGCTTGGCGGTGTTTATTCCTCCAAATTAGTATACCTTGATAAGATCAGTGAGTCAGGACTGTCTCAGTTTAAAGTACTAAGTCTAAGGCTGTCTTGATTTGCTCTACCTGTTCCATTAATTGAGACGAAAACCACGACACTCTTACATCAATGAAAATGTAGCGAGTGTTTATTTCAGCCATTCATTCAAGATGACATACCGTGTTTTTTTTTTCCTTTTTTTTCTCTGCAATTCACTTAGTATGTCATTAAACGGTAGTATTTGAGAGCTGCAAGTTACAAGTCCTCAGGTAATGATATTTAAAGGGACTATTGCGACACAGGGGAAGTGCTAGCGGGGGGATGTGTTACATTGCGAAAGCGCACACAGTTTACAACAGTCTTCCAAACGTTCTCTTTAAATCAGCTTTTCACTGAACTTTGCTCCTCTTGCATCAACATAGTCATTATTAAGGTCATCTGACGCCCCTGCCCACCCCCCCCCCCCCTTACTCACCCTATCCACACAATATTTCAATTTTAAGAGTTACTAAAGTAAATGGCTTTTTTACAAACTATTGTTTGCCTTGAAGGATATACATTCGAAAGAATTCACATACGTTAAGACAGAACATATTTTAAAGATTTAATTTGTCTCAGCTCAAAAGAAGACAGAAAACGACAAAACTCATAAGGTGACCATAATTGATCATTCTTTAATCTTTCTAAAAGGATTTTACTGTTTGAGGATTAGTACAGATGACCTTTAAGGGAATTATTTGCTCGGATCAGACACGATTCGATGGGAAATATTTCATCGTCGTATATGATGCTACCATTTACGATCAAGTTCTGTCTTCCATCACTGTAACCGAACGGTACTTAAACACTTCTGTAAAGCTCAAACTCGTTAAAACAAATTTGAAAGAAACACTGGCTTATTTAATCGCCAATCAGACATGCTTTTGAAGCAGTGAAAGTTTGACTTATTGATCTTATAACAGTTAAAATTTAAAGCTCGGGAAGACAAATGAGGCCTTGAGCTGTTAGGATTACCGGAGTCTCTGATACAAATAGACAGTATTTTAAAAGGAAAGATATTCTTTTACTTAATTTTAGAAAGAAGACGACGAAAAAGAAAAGAAGTTTATCATTGTTCATTATTGCTCCGAAAATGCTAAAGAGTAAAGAGAGAAAGAAGGTTTCCTGAAGTTCAAATGTTTTGAAGAAGTGGTAAAATGCTTGTCTGGCTAGCTATCTACTCTGGCACAATATCCACTTCATTATTAATGCACAGTAGATATATCACATTGGCTGATATATATATATATATATATATATATATATATATATATATATATATATATATAGATCAGATATATATATATATATAGATCAGATATATATATATATATATAGATCAGATATATATCAGCTAACAAGATAAAGTATTAGCCTAGTTATTTCTGAAAACCCAAGTATAATTTCAGGAAGTGTGACGCATTAGAATGATGCATCGTACTTCTAATAATTATCTACTAACGATGGTGGACTTCATGCCTGCAGTGGAGGGTCCGTTATTATTGAAAGGGGGCACAGAAGGCTTACATTTTCGGCATATTAGACGAAACAATTAGCCTGAATGCCCTCCCCTACCCCTCCCCCTATCACGTTTACTTAAAAACTAACAATATGCCGTTGAACGTCTTGTTCTAGCCCTTAGTACTATCCACACTGAATTTCAAGGTGGAATTCTAAATTTTTCCCGAACAAGTTAGGTAAGGACATGGACTTTATGGAACTGGTCTAGGGTCGGATATAGGATTATAAATGTAGATGGTATTATCATTGGGCCGTTGAACCCGATTCCCATGTAGCGGGTCTGGAGGTCCCTCCCCTACTAACAATCACTCTAGTTAAAACGTCAAATTGTGCATTCTCAGGTTTATTCAGACGAAATTAATGCCTATAATTAGGTCTAAACGAAAGGTTGTGCTGATTAATACAATTGTAATTTCGTGTGAGCTTGAACTGGGGGTATACCCATCACAACACCTGGATCCGAACCGAGGGCGTCCTGTGCCCGGATTCATAGACTAATTCTTCGCAGACTGAATGTAAAGAAATCCCACGATTGAATGATGATGGAGGTTGGGGCCACGGCCTACAGGGAGTAGATATATAGTTCATTCAATTTCTGCCACCCCCTTCCCCCTCTCATTGTGCTGCTCTAGATAGGCGCCTACTTCGCCTAACGGATACAGCGGTCTAGCGGGTGTTTGGTATAACGCCACTGATGAGTGCATCGCATGTGAAAAAGAGAAATAAATGTTGCAATTTATTTCTGCACCTTGATAACCCTCAAATTTCGACTTGCAGTATTTGAGTTTTTGGTCTTATTATACCTTACCCTATAAATCCTACATTGGCGGGATATATTGATTCAGCAAGCTAGGATTCTTCCCAATAAATTAGTACTAGTTCTATTTTACAGTTATAGATATGCGGAATCCCTCTTTGAAAAGTCAATACGGTATATATTTATAACCGAAAAGTTCCTTCTTGAAGCGAGACGACAGGTCATTCCGTCACCTCTGAGGTTATATACACAGAACGATACAGAGTAGAGCCAGTCAATATGTCTGCATTAACTTATCCCTATTGTGAACCCCCTCACTTCATATAACTAACTAGGGACCCCGTCGTGAAACATGACCGCCTTCAAGAACGTTCTGACACCTCGCTGCCCCAAACACAGCGTTCTGTTTCCATAGATAGAAATGCGTACAGACCTAAATAAGATACACTTAAGTGATCCCCTTCTGTGTTTTCAACTTTTGTTCCCAGCTCGTGCAATATTAACATATACGTTTAGTCGGAAAAGGATTGAAGTTCGGAAAAAACGTCAAACGAAGTAAAATGTTGGATGAATTTAGAATTGATGCGCATTTACGCTGGCTGTGAAGTACCTGTATATACCCGTGTATATCAAGTAATGGCATGCTACAATACGGGAGGTAAATGTTCAAAATTCGTATTTCTTTCCACGACAAATTTAGGTTCCTGAGTGGATCTATTGTCTTGAATTTAAAATCACCGCGCCTCGGGAAGGAAAATTTCAATACCGTTATTTTTTTTTCTTGCTGTTATCAGAGATGATATCTCGAAATTAAATTACATGACACTACTCTTCAGGAGTGAAATCGCATCTTAAAGGTAATCAGTCAAGATTTCCTAGGGAGGGAATATGGCGGTTAGGGTATATACAGGGGCAGACTGGGGCATGAACCGGTTCAGTGAACCACCCTGGGACCCATTTCGCACTTGCGGATGACACTACATATTTTCGCGACTACGAGAACACCGGCGCATTTTCGGCACATCAACCCGGCGGCACCTTCCGATACTCGGAGTCATCGGCGCAACGGCTCAGTGCGGCTAATCGGTAGACAAATCCGCCCATATGTATATAGGGTTCGAGTCACTGTTCTGGACTTTCCAACTCACGACAATTTTAATTTAAGATATATTTATATACAAATATATACCAACAACACACCAGAAAATTCCACTTCACGACAGGTTTAGTCCTATTGGGACTCATCAGGCCAAGGTAGGAATCGAACCCCCGGATCTCGTGTCACAGACCGAAGTCCACACCAAACGACCACAGTGATTCTACTGGTATATGAATGCGTTTGTATAACTGTCATTGAGGGCGTGTAGCCCAAGTGTTATGATTGTACTCTGTACAATTTATATATATATATATATATATATATATATATATATATATATATATATATATATAAATATATATATATATATATATATATATATATATGGCATATATATATATATATATATGGCATATATATATGGCATATATATATAATATATATATATATATATATATATATATATGGCATATATATATGGCATATATATATGGCATATATATATGGCATATATATATATATATATGGCATATATTGGCAGAACACACTTTAGTTCAAACAATAACCACAAATTACACATCAAAGCTTCCGCGCTTTCCATTTGATAATATTGTGATGTATATACGCTCCAAAATCAAAGGAAAAATAAGACAACTGAAAAACTAATATGTTACTCTAGTCTTCCATATTATCAAGAAGAACGATAAAGTTAGGCGTACACTTCAAAGGTCAGTAAATTTCAAAAGAGAGAAGCGAAGACAAGACATTTAATTTGAGGGACAGGAACTTTTCTGTATTTCCCTAAACAGTTAATTACTCTATATGATTATAGAACCATGCAACTGTTTGTAACACATGTGTTGATTATACTTTGGGGTATTCACGTAAATGTGTGACTAAGTATTACATGGCTAAGTTAGTGCAAGTGTAGTACAACCCAACCCAAAATATGGCTCCATAGTTCACAATCTTCACAAAGACAGCGCACACCCATCACAGCCTGAGTACATCAAGCATTGGTCGTACAGTTTAACATGCAGAGGTATATATATACTGCTTACCCGTGTAACGTTGTAAGCAGTTTCGTGACAGATAGTCACTCCCGTTTTGAAGTGTTCAAGTTTCCTTCAATATTCTAGGAACATGACAATACATTATTCTGTGCAAACCCTAATTGGGCATCGGGCCCCGGGGGCTATAGCCCACTAACTCCCGATCCCACTCGTCAGGCCTGTTTTTAAACGCTAAAAGTATAACCGATTGCTCTTAACTTTCAGAAACTGGAGCACAAAGCTCCTTTACCAATGTGCTATAGGACGTGTAGGGTTTTGTTTGTGTGTGTTTTTTGTCAACTTTTTTCCCCGAAGCATGCGCAGATGACAAGGGTGGGTGGAGTCAGTGGGTGATGATGACGTCACGTTCACGTGGAGTTGTACAACACTCATATATACACACAAGGTGCATATCATCCCTGCCGTGATTCAATTAAATTACGGTTCCCTCAAAGTTTAGCCTGTATCACGTGTCGGCCTCACATGATGTCTTGCACCCACACTTGACACCATAACGAAATGATCATCCCACTATCAACAACTACCCGTATTCCACGAACATGAACCTGCCAGTAGATTTATTTTCTAAGAAAAAAGCTCTTGGAAAAATCTTTTCCAGGTGAAAAGGGCCACACAAATTTACAAACCTAAGAATTCTTCCTCTTAATTTTTCTGTTTTCAAACATTGAAAATTAACTAAACCGCAGTTTATTGGCATTTTGTCCAAATTTTACACAAATTCCAGAAAAGAAATCTTGGAACCCGGTGGTGTAAGATATTATTCTTATTTAGGCCCAACACCTGAAGATCATTAACACGAAAGGTACACTTTTTATGTTGTTTATATCTGTCGTTAAAAAAGAGCGATTTGGCTTTTTACAACTTGACCTTTCTCGTATACTGCAGATTTATGCAAGCTATTAAATGACCAAATAGAAACAGTTACCTTACTGAGAAACAAATGAGTCATTGTAACAGGTAACAGATGTTTAGAGTAGTATTGATGTCATCCGTATTACCTCCAAATATGCCAGAAAAGTCAGATAATGGTCACCCATGTCGACATATCAAGAATCATTTTTTACTGCCACGCTTAAGGTACGGTAGTTCTCCGCGCTTAGACATTTTATTTGTCTTATTTAATAATCCCCAATGGTTGGGATTAATTTGGAGGATTAGAGTCATTATATACGGAAGCGTTTAGTACTGCCTTAATTACCCAAAATATAATTTAAAAGGAAGGTCTTGTCGTACTTTTGAAGTCTTTGTCGTAATTTCGAAAGTTTCTCGTAATTTCCAAAATCTTTCCCTATAGTTTCCAAAAATCTTAACGGAATTTCCAAAATCGTGTTTTTATTTATTTATTTTGTTTAATATTTTTTTTTGTCGTGTGGCAACAATTAACTTCCGTAACTATTGCATCACTGCTGCAAATTCCAGCAAGTTATAGCGTATTAAACATTTAGGACTTCCGCGGATGGCATTTAAAATAAGTTTAAGAAGCATTATACTAGGGCTATATGATTCGTCTGTAAAACACCATGTTATGAAAGGTATCGAAAACGATCGTTGTGATGTAATATATCAAATTATGAAATATGCAATCTAAAATGATGACAGAAATTTTTGAACGACAATGTATTAAATTAAACAAAACTGACATGAAACATTTACAGCTATTGGACAACAAAGATTCAAAAGGTGGTCTTTGGGCAAATTCAATGTAAATTGAAAGTTTTATTTGATACAAACCTGCAGTTGTCTAGAAGCTGTAAGCCATTGTACACTTGAACTAAGACACATGAGTTTTAAGTATACAATCTAGATGCACATCGTTCGTATTTTATCTTAGCAAATAATATGCTCACGTGAGTTAGCCCTATTTCGCTTTTTCTTTTGGTACCTGGAGAATAAAGGAAATTATTGTCTCTATTGGCGTTCCAATCACCCGTTTTGTTCTATTCTTTGATTATATTTGAATGCAGGTTTGCCCCCCACTCCTCCCCCGTCAAAACATGCAATGGGGAAAAGGGAACCATCCCTTATCACCCCGTTCTCAATTAACTGCATGTTCGCCTATAGTCGATTTAATTACCGTTATCATATTTAAGAGAAAATACTCGAATAAGGAATTTTATGAGAAAATCACTTGCATCAACTCACATTATTTGATATGTTTTTTAAAAATTTTCATCTTCTTTGACAAATTAAATCCATCCACGCCGTCAATGTATTGGAAATCTATTCCAAGCAACTTTTACATCAATCTACATATTGGATATTAGTGAATTATAATGGGCGACTGACGTAATGCCGAGCCTGCACAAAAAGTTCTTTAAACAAAACTAGACAAAACGAGTAAAGAGAAAAAAGTTGGTGCGGCAATGCAACATTCATAGCCATACATATGTCATAAAATTTCCTGATTAAATGATCAACTTTGAGGATTTTTTTCTTTCCATTGAAAATTTGATAAACGTTTTGGAAACGTCGCATACCTCCCTTTCTATCAGGATTCTTGCATAACTCCCCCCCCCCCCCCATATAGTATATACATCCCTTTAAACGACGGAAGTCACATGATAACCTATTTTCTGAGGAACGAACGTTTTGGTGATCATTATCCATCTTACAGGATATGTTCTTAGACATTTTGACGGATGTCATTAATTACTTGTGGGTTTATAGATGTTATTTTAGCAGACATCATTTCTTCGGATGTCTAGGATCTTAAACTTGTCAAGATATACATCTCGGTAACCTAAACCGACGGACAACATTTTTGTTTTCAAGAGCCACTTCCAACCTTTCGTTACTTGATCGTATTTGTTTTGACGGTGAAAATGACGGAATTGTATGAATCCAGATAAGAGCATATTATCATAATGTTAATGAATTTCCTTTGTCAAATTATAGAGATTGACTCTGCATGGACATATTGTCTGACATGCTAAGAATCGTTGTTAACGAAAGTCATTAATTTAACTTTCAATTCTTGTTTTGTAATCACTAAATGTCATTTGAAACATTTTTTTATTCTAACCAACATTTCATATAGCAAGGTCATTGTTTCATTTATAGCAAACTGGGATATTAAAGTGTTTGCTCTTATGTCTATATATACAGCCAACACGAATTGTGAAGTGTTAGAGAGGGACGGTAGAATAGGGGAGAGGGAGGGGTAGAGGGGACCTTATGGGGTCGAAGGGAGGGGCGGTGGAGGGGACTGGCCTTGAATTATTTTGCCTCCCTCATCTTTTCATAAGTGCATATTTATTCCAGTTTGTCATAGTATTGCTCAAATGTATGTTTACTTTATTACTCAAGCGCACACATTCGAATTCTTCGAATTTACTCTCCTTTCTTTGTATTACAAATCCGGCGAAACTATTTCAAGACGTGACGATATCATATAATAAAATAATGAAGTTGTGCTATTATAACAGCGCTTTCTTATAGAACCGAGATATACCACCATAAATGCTCGAGACTTTCAGATTTTTTTCCTCGCCTATATGTCAATGGTGTGAAGCGAACTAATTGCTAAAGTTTTGTTGTTTATTGATTGGGATTATCATTTAAGAAGGGGGTTATTGGGCTTGAGGTAGCGATAGGTGGTGAATTAGGTAGTTAGACTCTTAAACATTATGTACTTGTCGACATATCAGTACTTTACAGTCAAACATCGGCATTAACTATTGGAAAGTTTACTAGACGGTAAATGATTTAAATTAATTACAAAGCAACAGAGTAAATTAACCCTAGATCAAATATTTCTAATTAATCTGATGGTGCTGTCTCAAGTGAGGACATCTTTTCCATTTGTTCCTATACCTACATCATTTCCCACACACGTTGTTAGTATCCAAGTAGCAATACCATGCTATGAATCAAGAATTATTCATGTAGTTGTGCGTTGAAATTTCGCAATATGGAAAACGAAATTCACAAATAACGGAATCTTTAGATTGAGAAGTCTAGCATATTTTAACCAAATGTGAAATGGCCACGTCAAGCCGATCATGAGAAAGTCTTAGTTGATCAATTTGTGGTTTTGTGAACTTGATGTGGCTGCTGTCCGACGAAAGAAGGTCGCGATATAGATCGGAGATCAATTTTGGAGTTCAAATGACGGAGCATATCCATTAAAGGAATACTACCCTCCCAGTATCTTTCGTCACCCTCATCGTCTCATCAAAAACACAGGCGGAACATAAGCCACCCCTTCCATACTATACACCCCTCCTCTTTCTCCTTTCACTTTTGAGCTAATATCTGACGTGATCTATACTCGGTCAGAAAAGTCGAGTTGTTGGGTAGTAAATTTTGAAGAAATACACTCGGTGTAAACGATTGGCCTTCTTCGCCGTTTCATTGCAAATAATTGCGCATGCTCATAAGAAAAGCGTAATTGGCAGGACTAAGAAGGGCCTCGATATAAAACTCCTGACTTTCGGTGTTACGAGTATGGCAAAATATCTCCTATAAATTAATGAAGCGCAGAAAGGTTAATGAATTGAAAGTCACTGATATCCTTAAACGATATACATTTGGAAGCGAAATCACCCAGCGACATCCATAGGCGTAAGAGGCGGTGGGGGGGGGGGGGCTGGGGGGCTGCAGCCCCAACCAAATATTTTGTGAAAATTCGGGCAATATGCTGAGAATTTTTCGGGCACTGTGTTTTTCAATGGTTAAACTTATGTTATAATTATTGTAACGACTTCCCCAAAAATTATAACCAATATGGAAGGGTTATAATACGGCAAATGATTGTATGTAATTGGCGTGCGATGTAATAACCGATGCATGCCTATATGATATGCACATTAACATGTTAAACGCGCGCGCAGCGAGCGAAACATTTTGGTTATATTTTTCTGGCAAGTCGTTTCAGCCCCCACCCCCCCCCGTCCCACAAATCAAATTGGGCTCCTACTACTATGGCGACACCGATAAATTTATGATCAAACCAGCTCCGATGATATTCGTACACGCACAAGTATATAGAACCGTACTGCGGTATATTTGGCGCGGTACAATATAAGTAAACGTAGGCGTATGTTTCTAAAACGGTTTACCGTAAAGAGCGACGCTCCGCTTACATCCACAAACAGTACCCGAACAGGTTCAAATCCTTACAGAAATTTTAGACCTAGACGGTATCTAAGGAAATCTCCTTTAACTTTCGAAAACTGCGTCTTGTCGAAAACGTTTTTTTTTTGCGGTAAGGAACAGCTGCATGTAGAGCTATGAGTTCCCTGCTGCCATCTTGTTTAGAATAAATGAAAGAACGACTACAATCTCACTACTGTAACTTGCCAGTCTGTTTATCCAGGCACCGAAGCTATTAAGCAAAAACCACGACACGAAGATCACGTTCTAGAAAACAATATAATTTTCATCTGACTGTTGCCAATTTACATGTCAAAGTTAGATGGGACTATTAACTTAAAGCATGGTACAAAAAAGAATAAGACAAAAAAATGTATACAGATTTTTGTTCTTAAAACATTTCATTACTTCACAAAATCAAACTTCTATTTAAGTTAGTACTCAAATGCAACCCAACAGTTTCATTTTGATATTGGGTATCGATAATTTTAGCGTCGGTCCTAGTCGAGTTGGTATATGACCAATATTAAAAGTCTCTCATCGCAGAAGATAATAAGCAATTCTGTCTCTTCATTTAAAACTAATTAAAACTAATGAAACAAAACCGAGGGGTTTTCTTACATTGATGATCACCAATCATTTTCTGATCACAACTCTGTGTTATTTGCAAACAAAACAGTAGAACAAGATAACAAAACAAGCAGAAATAAAGACAACTAACCTAAAACAATGATATGTTACTTTTTTTAATTGAGATCTTTCCAGTTTTTCTTAGCTTACTGATATAGGGTCTTACAGTTCAATTGATCAATATTTAGGAAAATTGTCACATTTCCCGACGTGAGAGGGTCAATGGCGTTCAACAGAATTCCAGAAAACCCCCCTGCGCTTATTTGTCAACATTAATCATAGGTAAATGAGTCAAGTGACATTTCCAAGACATCTGGCAAAAGACGTCAAAGTATACTCTGTCTTATAAAAAGTATCGGAGAGTTCGTTTATTTACTCAATTCCTTGAAGGTCTTCACCAGTGAGGTTAATTCCTTAAGCCAATAACAGTGACGATTAAGAAAGGTCAGGTTTATAGTTCTATTTCGGTGTTCAAAAGAAAAATCAGTTCTCGTTGGATTCTGATAAGAATACACTTAGTTTTGTAACGAGTTGCCGCGGTAAGTTTAAACTTTCAGTTGCTTTTAGTAAGTTTTTACTAGAATAAGATATATATATATATATATATATATATATATATATATATATATATATATATATATATATGTATATATATATATATATATATATATATATATATATATATATATATATATATATATATATATATATATATATATATATATATATATATGGGGTCCTTTTAATCACGAGATACTTTTACCATTTGGCAAAACTAATGACGTCTAACACCGTGAATAATGTTTACTATTTGATAATAGTTAAAGTTCGCTTGAAGACTGTTTAATAAGAAAAGTCTCTGTAAATACTTTTTCTGTACACAAATGTAATACAAAAGTCACAACATTTGTTTTCATTCAAAACAGCACGGGAAAATTCTCCTGGTTTACTTCACGAATCCGTCGCTATTATTAACATTTATCCTTTAAGGATAGAAGTAAGTTGATATATAGAATGAAATTTCGAGGAGTTGCTGGTCGTAAAATAGAACGAACGTTATCAATTGTAACTTGATGAAAAACGAATATGTTATCATCTCATATAGTATATGCGAGTAAAAAAAAAACCCGTTACAAATGCAATATTTGAATATAAGGCTAGACCCATTTTAAATGTGTTAACATTTTTTACTTGAACCATTTCCATGAAATCGGAGAGAACGTACTAGTCTTGTGCCTTACGCGATGATACCGTATACTGAAACATATTGCAATTCAGTTCAGTTCAGATATGTATGCAGTCAAGTTTGATTTTGATTTTTTTCTGCTTTTTTGTTGACAATTTACTTTTGCTTTCAGTATGTTATTCTATAGACATGTACGCACACTTTAAAGGCAGCTGTCTATGTAGTATACATATAGGCACTTAAATGAAGTTGAGTGAGTGGCAAGAAACAAAACACAATCAAAAGAATATCCTTACTCTGCATACGATATATCCATATACTTGCACAGAAACAAGAAATAAAAAACCGTGAATGGTTTGTAGTTGATCTACCGTGGTTTGTGCGTAAGGAATACAGTACATACGTTGGGGCGGGGGGGGGGGGGGTGGGGCAGTGGGGTAGGTGGGAGCATAATGACGGAGAAGAACATACACTATGCAAATTTGAACATGTAAACCATATCATTCCGTGTCGATGGAATTTCGTGTTGAAGGCCGCGACGCGGGTGCAAATAGAGAGAATGTAATATTCTGTAAAAATCTTGATAAACATGAGGACATAATTTCGTTATTCTTAATATGCATCATGCTTTTCAGAACAAGAAAGGATTCAAGGAGTTCATAAAATCTATTATACGCAACAGAGATAACACTGTGAGGAAATAGATCAACGAAAACGCTGGACATTACACGAGTAAACCAAAAACACTGAAACGTTATATTCAGTTTGAGTGAAAAACGAAATATAAGTTAAATTGACACTATCTGAATGATAAACGAGGTTATTCCCTGTTAAAAACATGAGTGGTTTACAAATAAAATATAAAACGCAGATATGGAATTTTAATTACTACAATTTGGGCTCAGTCTGTATTTACATCGAAACAGGTTGATAACTAAAACAAAAAGAGGCTTAAAAGTTGACATGACCATTATGTTGATCTATTTACTAGGGACGGTCACCTTACATGTTCCTTTGAAATGAGTCCGCTACGTTATCACAATAAATCATTGTGAGATAACGTAAAATCAATTTAGAGGGCGCTATGGTTGATGTCGTTCGTTGTCAGTTAGTATTACTAGCTCAGATAGATTACCGTCATGACAAAAGTTCAGTTGAATCACACGGCTTGTTTGTGTTAGCAGAAGATACAGGTCAGTTTCAGGGGATGTTACCGTAAGTATACCATGAATGAATCGACACGTTCATTTAGCACGATCTTTGTAAAGGAATCTGATATCAACGTGCTGTTAATTACTGTTATAGACAGAATTGGATCAAAAGCTAAAAGGATAACTTGTAAAAAACAAAAACAGAACTTAGTAACGAGTTCATTTTAAATCAAGACTATTTTGGGAACTTTAAAGTGTGAAACAAGTGAGATAAATTCTTATGTGTTAATAATGGCCTACGAGAAGGACTGCAAGTAACAAATTAAATGACTATAGACGTTTGACGTGCTTTGACTTTACAGTAGATTCCATTGATCGAGATATGACGAGAGCAAAACAGATTTGTTGGAAGAAATTATGGGCGTTTTCCAATCTTGTTCATAATACTCTGGGTCATTCTACTATTAGTCGTCGCAAAGCTAGAGAACTGCATGCGCATGCGGAAAATAAATCGTTTGTGTACACGAAGTATTTTACCTTGGGTGTGAACAATATAGTAGTAGAATGCTTTTTTTGTAGAAAAATTGGGCGGCCATGATAACTGTAAATTGTTTACCCTTGTTTTCCGACATTTTCTTCAAATTGAGGCTTAATATGAAGAAAAGTAACATTGAATATAAACATTTACATGACAGAAAGCAGAGCTCGACGAGAGGTGAAAAGAATTTCCCTGAAGAAAAAAAAACATATTGTGCAGTAATTCTACCCCTCCCGTTCTCATTTCAAATCGGAAATGTTTGATATGGCAGCAGTTTGGTCATTGATCTTGTTAAACACTCAACGTAATAGTTATTCTCGGAAAAGAAGTCTCTCTTCTTTGCATTAATGGTATCTCTATAAATAGAACTAAACTTTCACAAGTTCATCTAGGTGCCTTATGACCATTCACGCCCTTCTTTCCTTGCAATTAACAACCAAGGTTTGCAAAGACCAAGGCACCTAAAGTTAACGAATATTGATGGCATATGTTTATATCCTAAGTGGTTATATATTATTATCACTACCACCGGAATGTTTTCTCATTCAGAAATGTTTGCCGATAATATAGTCAACTTTCTTCAATTTGTCAACAATTGTGTGACAGTTTTAAGATATTATATTGAACTTTGCCGACTTGAGAATTTCTAAGAAACATATTAATTGACATTAAGATCACTCGGGATGCGCATAAGTTATCGGATTGACAAGATTGCCTTAAAAAAGATTTTCGCTAACAGTGATTATCCAGAGATCATTTTCGCCTGTTGTGATCGAGAGGAACATCTTCGTCGAGTGCACCAAGAACCGTTTTATAGTCAGTTAACTTGTAGCAAGTATTACCATGGATACTCAGTTCTCGCACAACTGGTACCAACATATTGCATGAAGCCCTAATGAAATCCTTAGCAATGAGGCTGTTAGATGAACCTTTTTTTTTACATTTTCATCCTTACCTTTAGCAGCTTTGAAGGGTTTTTTTTTCGATTTAGTATAGTTTAATATCACTACAATGTGCTTCCTTAGCTGGACTAGTCAAATTCTCTTTCAAATATTGAAGATATCATTAAAGATTTAGACTTTTCTAATTTAGTATTTACGTGTAATTAAAACTATAGGCTAATATTTAAATTGCCTGGGTGTTAAAATGTTGAGAACCAACATGAGATCATATACCAGGTGTTAATGTTCCACTATTTTTAGACAGTTGCTACAAAACTTGCAATGCTTGAAACTGCTAAAATCAAGTGTCCACATATCAGTCAGTTACTGTACCCTATTCATTGTTATGTTTACGATCTTAATTATCAACTGGCAGAAAGAAGCAAATAGCAAAATAGGACCCACTAGACAAGTTTAATCAATTTGCAAACAAAGTTGAGACATGATAAATTTAAAAATAAAAAACGAAATTCAAAATGGAGGGAGACAATGCAAGCAAAATGTGGTGTTTGTATTTTCGTTGTATATATTAACAGTTCTTTTAAAAGATAATATTGTAAATACTCACGTTATTACCTCTCCAAATGGATTCTATATGCTGAAACATTGACAATTTATTTTGATTATATTTTTGCTCTACAGAACTAATCATGAACACCAAAACAATTCTTCTTGCTCTTACGCTTGTGGTCGCCCTCGTCATCAGCATGTCAGAGGCAAGGAATTTCTACGTTGCACCTGGTAACAGACAGACAAACAGTCGACAAAGGGGACGAGGTACCAAGGCCTTCAAAAATCCCTTCTTGAAGAGATTCAGGGAAGAGTACTACGGTCGAGAACCTTACATGAATCCCGATGACGTTGAAATATACGGTGACGATGACCTCAACGTGTAAGTTTACATGCATGGACTACCAAAATGTATATATATATATATATATATATATATATATATATATATATATATATATATATTATTACTATTCTGTGTAAAATTGTCAGATTCAAAGCGCCAGGGGTGCACTCTGTACAATCATAACACTCGGGTAATACGCCCTTAATGACAGTTATTCAATGCCAATTTATACACTGTAACACACCGGTAGAATCACTGCGGTCGAGTGGTACGGACTTCGGTTCGTGACACAAAGATCCGGGGTTCGATTCCTACCTTCGCCTGATGAGTTCCACAAAGGACGAAACCGGTCGTGAAGTGGAATTTTTCTGGTGTTTTATTCTTTATTGATTTACTATATATCTGTCATACCACTTGTTTCACATTCAATTCTTATATATATATATATATATATATTTATATGTATATATATATGTATATGTATATATATATATATATATATATATATATATATATATATATATATAAAGTCGCAATTCCACTGTAGGCGTTTGTCACTTGTACTGAACAATACTAGTTCTGTTTTTGAGACAGATTTGCTTTACTCTATAGAGATGAAACATGATGCTAATGTAGAAATGATTTGCAAGAACTTTTCAAATTTTGATGAATATCAACTAAATCTTCATTTTGAATTTAACTCTCTCTGACTCTCTCTCTCTCTCTCTCTCTCTATTAACACAAAGTACAATAAGATCAAATGTTACAATTTTCCTCTTCAGAATCCCAATTTGTATAGAGAGCTGCTCATTTATCCCAATTTGGGGTCATAAGCAGCCTTGTTATTGAATTTCTACGGCTTCATCTTTCGTTAAATGTTTCAAGCAGATGATATTTCTACATTTTGTATGACATTTTGAAATTGTTATGCTTTATTTTCATATTTATAAAATAGTTTGTAATATTAATCGTGAAATAAACTGAAATTAAAGTGAAAAAATGTTCTATTGATCACCGTTTTATGCAACTAAAACAAAATATTACGATATTTTGTGGTTGATACAACTTGTGACTTCAACAATTTCTTGCAAATGGTCAATACTAGATAACAATTTCAAACTATCGAAATGCAACAAAAGTGTGAAAATTGCTTTGGGATGGGTGGGGAGGGGGGGGGGTATCCTAATTGATGCTACTGCAATAAAATATTATATTGAGACTTTCAGCGTGAAATTGTTTACAAAAATATTAATATCATAGACAAAATGTACTCTTCGGTATTGATTGCTTTATATTTATTGATATTTTTTTCTTTTTCAGGGAGTAAACTTTCTTCCTTTTTGCTAGAGAGATATATTTATTTTCTGTAAGTATAATTTAATCATTCATAATTCCTTACTGCCAAATACTCTATATGTTGTTTCTTAATTTTTTAATTTCAGAGTTTCTATTGATTGTGGAACGGGGCGGAGCCTAATTACTTACTGCCAAAATCTATATGTGTTGTTCCTTAATTTGTAAATATGAGCGTTTATTTTGATTGTGGAACGGGCGGAACCTAATTACTTACTGCCCTCAATGTGTTGTTCCTTAATTTGTAAATATCAGTTTCTTTTTCTTGTTGAACGGGCGGAGCCTAATTACTTACTGCCAAAATCTCTATGTGTTGTTTCTTAATTTGTAAATATCAGACTTTCTATTTATTGTGGCACGGAGGCGGAGCCTAATTACTTACTGCCAAAAACTCTTTGTGGTGTTTCTTAATTTGTAAATATCAGAGTTTCTTTTTATTGGTGAACGGGGCGGAGCCTAATTAATTATAGCCAAAAACTCTATGTGTTGTGTCTTAATTTGTAAATATCAGAGTTTATTTTTATTGTGGGGAGGGGCGGAGCTTCAGTCAGAACTGTTTCAAACCATCCGAATATTACTAAAAGTAAGAAATTACGCTAGAATAATTTTAAAAAATCACCACAGCCCAAACGCTTCTGAATTTTTCGCATATTTGTAATGTTAGAAATCAATTCAAGCTATTTAAATTCCTCTGTTTATCCCAGTCCACTAGATTCTGTTTCATTGATCAAATGGCAATGTTGGATGAAAATGAAAATTACTTTCGTTTTGCCGCAATAAATCATAGCTTTCGGACTTTCACTTAAAAATATGTTCGAAAAAATGCTATTAGTTTAAAAGTATCCAAACCATTGAACGACAAAAACTATGGAACGCCAAAAGGACCACAGTGACATGTACTACTACTAATTTGACATGTACTACTACTAATTCGAAGTGTACTACTACTAATTTGAAGTGTAATACATGTAAAATGTCGCGTACTACTACTAATTCGAAGTGTACTACATCTAAAATGTCGCGTAGTACTACTAATTCGAAGTGTACTACATCTAAAAAGTCACGTACTACTACTAAATTGGAGAGATGGCGCTATTCACAATCTTTCCGATACCATGTCATCGAGTTGCGCATCTGCATTAAAATAATGATGAAGAAAACATATTCTTCAATACTCTGTTGATTCAAATGTCTATTTTACAGTTTATACCTTTAAGGTCTGTGGCAAATGTAGAAAATAGCATGTACTTTGGCACAGCTGGGGAATCTAAAGCATTCTTGACATTTCAATAACTGGGAAATTGCTGCTTGTGATGCAGATGCGCAACTCGATGACATGGTATCGGAAAGATTGTGAATAGCGCCATCTCTCCAATTTAGTAGTAGTACGTGACTTTTTAGATGTAGTACACTTCGAATTAGTAGTAGTACGCGACATTTTAGATGTAGTACACTTCGAATTAGTAGTAGTACGCGACATTTTACATGTATTACACTTCAAATTAGTAGTAGTACACTTCGAATTAGTAGTAGTACATGTCAAATTAGTAGTGGTTCATGTCACTGTGGTCCTTTTGGCGTTCCATAAAAAACAACTTTCGCCTCGTTGGCTACATGCAAATTAAGGTAAGCCTATACCTACTTCTGCTAAGAGGTTGCTTCAGACTAGGTAGCTACATTTGTTGACCTTAGAAAGGCATATCAAAAACGTTAAAAAAACAATTTTTCAAAAGACGTCATGACTCGATGATTTACTAAGCAATAAAGATCACATCATGGAGTGAATGTTCCCATACAAAAAACTACAACTATAACTTTAATGATTTTTTTCCAACCTACAGAGTTTAGATACTATTAGCAAATTAATGCTATTAATTAGATTAGAAATGATGAAACTAAGACAAAGGAACATTAATGAGTGAATTATTTCGCCCAAAACCATTCTCACATTGGTATTATTTCGATAAGTGTTTCTTTTACTTCGTTATTTCAAATGAAACTTGCTGACTAATAACTGATATGATGACGGATTTGTAGCAATTGCATAACTCAGTCAGTTAGGTCGGTTATGAATACTCCTGTAATCATGACTATAAAAACATTTGTTAATAAACAGAATCCCTTCTCAATAAAATAATAAGTAAAAGTATTAAAGCATTATAGTCATGGGCGGGATTACGGGGGGGCAAGAGGGGGCATTTGCCCCCCCACTTTTTCCCAGACCTTAGTTTTTTTTGTTGTCGTTTTTGCAGACAAATGTGCACAACCCTAATCGAAATTATTCCCCCACAAAAGCTCTATCAAAATAGGCCTATTTGATTCGAATCTAAGTCGAATTTGTGATTAACATAGTAGCATGAAGCATGCAGAATAACTGGAGCTAGAGCTATAGCACACATGTTTCGCAGCACAGGTTACGAATCCTGGAGCTAACAAACTAGCGATTCAATTCTGCATGTGATGAATCCGCGGAATGTGCTACAGTGCTAGCTTCAGGAATTGATTTGAGATTGAGATTTGAATTGAGAAACGATTTACGAAAGCCAAATTTGCATATTGGGTATATCAATAATTAAATTCAATATACTGACACATGACACCCCCCCCCCCCTCCCCCGTGTAATTCAACAATATGCAATGGCAATGCCGATGTAATTTCTTTACTGCTCGAAATCCTGGAATGATGCATGCAAATCGAATAATGTAAATTACAAATTGGCACTAACACAGTAACACATTAAATACATTGTTACAGTATACAGCACTCGGCAGTTTCGGTAGGGCCGATAAAATAATGTGTGGCTTTGAGTTCCGTTTTCGGATCTATTCTCGATGATGAATGAAACACTTACGTTTGGTTTTGCATAAAAGTGGGGGGGGGGGGTGAAGGTATGTTCAGTCCCCAATATTTGCCAAGTGCTCCAAGAAGTGGGGACCGCGGGGAGAATTTCGAAGTGGGTGCTGAACATATTCTTGATCGGTAGAATGCACAATGTACTAATAATTTTAGGGGGAAAGAACTGTCTAGATGTGATTTATTGTTACCAGAGGTGTCATATTTGCTGATCTAGGATTTCCTTTTTGCTTAAATTTCGACGCTCCTTGCCAACCGATGATGGCGCTCCGCTTAGATAGTGACGTATACGGTAACAAAAGTTGTACATCACCATCTGACCATATGTTATACTATATCAATCCTCTTCAAATTTTTAAACGATAATTTACTATCTAGATACAATTGCAGACATGAGATCCATATTTCAAGGATGGGTGCATGCAGCTCAGGGCACTCGGGAAGTGCCGTTTCCGGCCATCTGGAGGGTTTGTAAAGCCAAAAAATTTCTTGTACGCTCCGCGCCAACCGATGGTGGCGCTCCGCTTAGATAGTCTTGATGGCAGGTGTGCCCCCCCACTTTCACAACTCAAATCCCGCCCCTGATTATAGTCATGACTTCATTAAATATCTAAATGTACGTTATGTACATTATGACACATATTACACAAGAAATATGTTTGATCTTCAAAATAACTTAAATCGAATCAAATTAACGAAGATCAAGGAGAACAACCCGGGAGAGGGTCATACTTATTAACTCTTCCGAGACAGAACAAGACACCTATATCTTTTTCACAATAAAACCCTACTGTATAATCAAAGATTTCGAATCTTATGCAACATATCGAAACTGTCAAAGTTATCCGTTGGAATTGGAATCCACACCCAAAGTGCATGCGCTATATTGTCATGATTCTGAATTTCTTAGTATAAATATGTTATATTATCTAAACGTTAAAAAAAACATACCACAGGTAGAGATAACAAACCTTTTAAACGAAATACGAAATTACTTCACGTTGCATGAAATAAGGGGAATCCACTTTTAATAATTTACCAATAACCATCCATCAAAATCGTTAGATAAACTCCATTTTTCTGCAATTAATAAGTCATCGCACCAACTTGGCAACCACCGAAAGCAATGCATTGTTTCTTTTTTAATTGTTGATTGTGTTTAAGATTTATTAAGTACTAATGAAATTTCACACCTTTCCAATACTTTGTTATTTATAACTTGGATGAAGAGCCTTGATCGATGAGCGTAGTAAAATTAACTTATAACCCCTTTTTTTGTGGTTTGTTTGAATTTTGACGGGTCGAGATAAGCAGGGCTGATTCTGAAATATTTCAACAAATAGGAAAATTTCTTAGTGTAACACTTATACAAGACAAGTATTCTTCTTAATGAAATTGGTAGTGAGGCAAACATAATTAGGGGGAAAGGCTATCTAATAAGAATTATAGAACGTAGTTTGTGTAAATAAAATATTTTCTCATTATTTTACAGGCATATGAACTTTCCACCTGCTTTTCTCTCCATTGTTGTTCATCACATAAAAACCCCGATTGATATTATACTAGAAAGCCGCTGATATCTACACTGACCGGTTAACTGTATCGTTCTGAGTGAAGAATAGACCTTTATAACCAACGACTGGGGACCAGAGTCTATAATAGTGACGCATATTCTATCATGTCATCTGAGCTGCTTCACGCAAATTGTGGTTAAATTTACCCAGGCCTGTCTGGATACATCTCAACTGCTTACAACTTCGAAACGCTCCAGTAATAATGTACAACTTTTTTTCTCCACAGATTCCATTGTGTAGATTTGCAAAATGAATGGAACATTTCCGTCAACATATTTCCTTATAAGTTAGAAGCTTTTGGTTAAACATACACCCCGTTGAAATCTCCTGCAGTTTTTAAACCTGCAGCTCTTCTTTTTAGTTATCTTTCACCACATGTTGTCGTCTACGATCTCAATATTCAGTGTTTTACTGTACGGAAACAGCTCCCTCACACCAGTATTAAACTATCCTGTAACATTCACTTATATTGCTATATCAATGCCTTTTCAGGTGTGATGTGAATTTAGTCACTAATGCGTCGTAGACTATATGCTATCGCGAGCTAAAGAAATCGGTTTCTTGTTCGTTCGCCAATTTAGACATACAAACATTTCCTGAATGATTGCTCTAACACTTTACCAACCATTTCTGTAAGTTAGAATTTTCGTATGACGCTGTGATAAATCCAGCCCTTGACATTGGCCAGAATACTAGCATTTATTGTGTATTTGTAACATTATGTTGACTTTACATGTGACTTCTCCTTCAACACAACTATTAAAAGATCAAGATGGATAGTAAAGATCTCCTTATGATATCTAGTCGTGCAAAGAAGTCCTCAAAAAGAGTTAATCATTATCTCCCTCATTTCATCTAAGATTAAGACCGTTTGAAATCCAATAAGAGCTGGCCCACTATTTAGTTTGTAATATTAACACAAATATTGCAGTAATGTTTGTTGCCTTGGATACAAAACCACGTTTGTCACCAAATGGCACCACGATGATTATAACTTTTTCATTTGCAATTTAAGGGAGGCTTTACAGACAGCTTTCCTCCTGATGAACGATCAATTTCTTCCATATTTGTCTATATGGAAACTATGTATTATCTCCCGTGGACGAACATCCCATACTTATCAAATTATTACAGCCCATGAATCATCACATCCAAAGAAGTCTTTATATGAAATGATTATCAGCGAACTCTTTGATCTTCTTCGGCATAAAGTCGAGTACACTTGTAATAGTTTTTGTCTGTCTTTTTCCTTTTGCGTTTGTTGTTGTTATATTGACCAATAAATAAGCATAAAGCGGCTTTCTTACAGTTCATATTTCTCTAGACATTGCATGAATACATAATTGATATACGTTCATTTTGCTATGGTCTATTTATAAATACCTTGTAAACTACAAATATAATAACTTGATCGGTATATGTTTAATTGATATCATAATATTGTAACGATCGTTTCTTGAAAGTTAAAATATTCAAGAAGTGGGTATTTGTTTCGGTCAAGGGTAAATTCATGCAGAGATGTTCGCACAGCTTGCAGTAGCAATGGTTATAGAAGGGTTATAGGTCGTATCTTAAACCCTCCTTTATCTGCTCGTTAGTTACGGTTTGAGACAAGAACCTAAAATGTTCCTCTTCACATGTATTCGATGTCTTTTATATTTCTCTTTGAGGACCTCATTAGGTTCTGCCCTTGAACCTGTTTTTTTTGTATTTCGACAACCTGCCATATGATTCATTTGTGACATTTATAACTGTACTGCGCAAAGTTATTTGTCGAACCTTCTTAAAAACCCAAAATAAGATCGCTAAAGAATATTCAGTGGCGTAAGGATATATAATATCGTAAAAAAATCAGAAAAACAGTAGAATTTGAGGCAGCCCTGCAAATGAAAAAGTTTCTATCAATGTGCTATTAAGGTAAAATAGTACAAGTCTATATAGTTACAAGTTTTTCTTCTTTTAAGCAAGAATTTTGTTCGATCGATATGGAAAAAATGGCAATGTGTATGTTTCAGGTCCTTTGTTCTTACTATGTGTGATATTTGGCAAAAGTGTAATAAGTAATGAGTTAACGGAAATTAAATAATAATTTGAAAAACAAATCGTGTTTCTCTCTTTTTTTGGCAGAGGTTTTGAAATCAAGTTACAAAGACATGAAAACTCTTGCTAGTTGTGGTTTGATATAATAATATATAATCATAGTATAACAATAATTAAATTCGCACACTATGCACGCTATTGGATTTCGCATTTTACATCTTTAGCACTGTCCACCCCTATCTCACCACCCCCACACCCCGCCCCACACTCACAACAGAAAGTTAGAAATGAATAGTAATACACAATTCTCAATGGTCTACATAACAATTAAAGACGTAACGAGTATAACGTATTGCTCTAATCAAGGGACCAAAACTTTATATAATGTCACCTCATCTGTTACCTCCAAATAAATAGTTTATTCAAAAAGAGAATCAATATATGATTTCAGGGTGATTTCGTTCATTTAACCGTCCTTTAACTGTTAGTTATTTAGTTATCTCACTTATAGCTACTATTTTATATTATGACAAATGTTATGTTTTTGGAACCGATGGTGGCCAGTTCGGTTGGGTGGGGGGAGGGGGGCTCTGGGATGGGACATAATTTTCTGTAAAATGCCATCATGTTCGACACTTATGACCATATAAAACGATAATTGCATTTTCTTTTTAAAATTATAAATTAAACAAGGATATTTTGTTTGTGGGACAATGGTGTTACGCATAGTATAGATACAATAATTCGTCAAAAAATTGTGAACCCCACACCCCGCACCCCCACCCCACAAAATTAAAAAGTGATCATTACCCTAAATATTGCGGTTAGGCCAAATTAGATACCTAATGTATCTAATTTGTATCCGAACATTGAAAATGGTATACGATATGTTCGTCTGGAGCTCCCATCGTCAGTCCTAAGCCTACCTTATGCCATTGTCATCAACAAAGTTCATATGAGACTGAAGCATAATGGACAGTCTAAAGTTTGCAATTTGTGTCTTGGTAATGACCATATCATGCGTAATTGCCCTAAATATTTATGCAAAATCTGCAACACACAAGGACACACGGAATCCCATTGCCCAAACGTAGAATGCTTTAATTGCCACGAACTGGAAGCTATAATTGCCCTCAAAATAACGAGAATGCACAGGATGAGAACAATGACATGAACCCAAGTAAGACAAAGGACGAAGAGGAAAACATCTCAAGCGTATCTTTCTCACGATCACCAGATACAATAGAGGAGCCAATGGACTCCGTAAAATAACCAGCACCAGAAAAGGAGCATACAGGGACTGCACTATCTAATGCGACTGAACTGGGACAAAATGCACCAACGGTATCCATGGCTACGAGAAGTAGTACCAGTCAATCTCCTAACCCTTAGCCTCTAAAGAGGCAAGTGTCAAGAACCCAAGAAATTATGCCAAAATGATCAGTGTTGCTGTTTATATAATATTAATTTCGATATTTCACACATATAAAAGAGTAGATAACGCATCATTTAATTGCCTTCAACCTTTCAACATGGCTTCTCTTCTGAATCCCAACGTGAACTATAGTCATAACACTATTACATGTCAAACCAACGTATCATGTAAGTACTATGATATTGATACATTCAATAATTTACCACAACGTAATTCTGTGTCCATATTCCACCTCAACAGTCGTAGCTTCAACACAAATTTCGACGATATATATTCATACATTAAAACACTAAACGAAAATTTCTCAGTTATTGGGTTTACTGAAACTTGGCTTGGCAAACATATTTTCCCCCTTATCAACATGGAGAATTATACACTTGGAGAAAGACACAGAGAAACCAGAAGGGATGGAGGAATCTGCCTATATATATATGTAATGATGTTAGTTATAAATGTAGACCTGATCTATCAATATTTAATGTATCTATTGAGTCATTGTTTATTGAAATTACAAAGCCTTGTAAACGTGAGAATTCCATCATCGGTGTAGTGTACAGACCACCAAATGACTCATTGGCTGATTTTAACACACACACATGGAAATCCAATTGATCACTATAACCAATCACCAAAGTAATACGTATATTTTGGGGGATTATAACATTAACTTGTCCAATTTTAGTAAGTCTAGAGAATTTTTTAAACATTATGCACTCGTACGGTTTTTACCCTACGATAACAAAACCTACTCGTTTTAGTAGGAATGTAGCTGCTGTTATTGATAACATTATAACGAATGCTAATTCCTCTCTTACTACAGGCATACTCATTACTGATTTAAGTGATCATATGCCTATATTCCTAAAGGTTCTTGACAGGACAAACAAGAGAAAAGAATCCTTTCATATACGCAATTTTAACAGACACAACATATCAGAATTTATCGATGACATTGAGAAGGAAACATTGGATGAGGTGTTAACTAAAGTTTATGCTAATTCAGCTTACAACTAATTTTTTAACACTTGTTATTTAACTTATAATAAGTGTTTTCATCATCTATTAATAACTAAAGGAAATAGGCGCAAGAGAAAATATCCATGGATTACTAAGGGTATACTAAAATCTATTAAAAGAAAAAAAAAACATCTCTACAGACTTTACTCAAAACCTCCTACAAATAGCAATAAAGAAATTTATGTTGCTTGCCGAAACAAGTTTAAAAAAAAACAATAAGATTTTCTAAACGGTTATATTTTTATAACAAATTCAAAGAAAGTAACAATAATGTAAATGATACCTGGGGCGCATTAATGAGGTTCTTAGGCGGCCGTAAGAAATCATCGTACCCATCTGTTTTCAAAGACGGCGATCACGAAACCAGCGACGATCAAGAAATTGCAAATGGCTTCAACGATTTCTTCATTAACCTTGGACCCTCACTTGCTAGCTAAATAAATCATACTGCAAAATCAAACAACCCCATATATAGTAATAATAGTACGCGAAACTCTATTTTTACCTACCCTGTCAGGGAGGAGAACGTTTACGTGTAGCGAATCATTGCTTAAAGCCAAAGAAAGCAGCTGGGTATGATGATTTTAAGCCAGATATTGTTAAGCAGGTTTTACCTTTCATTGTCACCCATCTTACTTATATCTGTAACATATCGTTCACCACTGGGGTATTCCCAGACAAGCTGAAGATTGCTGAGATCTTACCCATTTTTAAGAAAGGAGAATCCATTATCTACGAGAACTACCGACCAATCTCTATTCTATCATGCTTTTCCAAAATTCTCGAACGTCTCATTTCCAACAGAACCATAAATTTTCTCGATGCTAATGACATACTTTGCAAGGAACAATATGGATTCCGCCCTGGTCACTCAACTGAGCTTGCCCTGGTAGATGCCACGGATAAATTATACGATAGCCTTCATAAGAAGAAAACATGTATTGGTATATTCTTTGACCTATCAAAAGCATTTGATACCATTGACCATCGTATTCTCCTAAACAATTTATCATTCTACGGTATCAGAGGACCAATCCTTAACTCGATGTACAGCTACTTATCGAAACGTTTAGAGTATACTTCGTATAACAACACCATGTCTGACTATGCTGAAATCCGCTGTGGTGTTCCTCAAGGTTCAATATTAGGACCACCTCCTTTCATTATATATATATATATATATATATATATATATATATATATATATATATATATATATATATATATATATATATATATATATATATATATATATATATATATATATTATATATATATCAATGACATCTGTCATATCTTTAATATTGATAAAACTATTTTATTTGCAGATGACACTAGTATATTTTTCGAATCCAATATTTAGATTAATTTACATAACATAGTATCCATGGAGTTGAATACATTTTACGACTGGTTTGCAACTAATAAGCTATTACTTAATCTTGATAAAACCAGCTACATTGTTTTCAATAAAAGTAAATATTTTTCTTGGAAAAAAGACATGTTAATGGATGGTAAGCCTACCAAACATGAACATAGTATTAAGTTTCTCGGAGTATATACTGATAGTAAACTTACTTGGTGTGAACATAATAATGCAAACACTGTGGCGAAAATTGTTGGTATCATTTCTAAGTTGAAACACTATTTTCCTCAGAATATTCTTAGAATGCTTTACCAAACATTAGTTTTCCCCCCATTTTTCATATTGCTCTATAATCTGGTCTTGCACCCACAATGTTTATCTTCAACCTCTTGAAATCCTACAAAAGAAAGTCATTCGTCATATAACTCATTCGCAATTTCATGAACACACCAGCTCACTTTTCAAATTGCTCAACTTATTAAAATTTAGCAATATTGTTTGGTTGAATGTAGCCACATTCTTTTACAAGGCTTGGAATGGCTTACTTCCTGCAGCCTTTCATGACTTCTTTACTATTAACAGCGCCATACATAGTCATCGCAGTAGAAGTGCCGGTCAAGCACACCACAACGTATGTAATACAACATTCGGTACGTTAAGTTTAGAGAATCGTGCTATGAGGATATGGAATTCTCTAACTGCTCCTATAAAATCTAAAGTAACATTTAGAAAAACTCTAAAAAAGAAGTCATTTCTCAGTATTGATACATCGTTTACATTGTATGTTATTAATTATTCCTTATTAAGATATAAATTATATTAACATTTATGTATATATGTTTTTTTTCTTTCTTTGGAGTCCTCTACCTTGTTAAGCCTATGTTGGCTTTTTAGAGGACTTCCCTCCACATGAATATATTTATCATCTGTGGAAAATCAAATAAATCAAATCAAATCAAATCAAATGTATGTAGTTTAAATATACCATAGAATGCATAATTCAGCCGTTTTACGCCAACATCTTTTTATGAGGGGCGCCCCGCGCCCCCAGAATCCCCAATATGTAGATCGGCTTCAAAGAACTGGTGGCCACAAACCTTTTCCGATTCATTGCCTTGAAGTAAATGATATATGACAATCTTCGAACGCTGCAAGAACGAAAGAAATTCTATCACAGAGGAATTTTCATCAGTGTGGCACAAGCAGTCCCAGATAAAAAAAATTGTCTTAATGGGAAAGAGAGGGGAGGAGGGAGGGTAACTAACATTTGCATTATACAAAGTCTGTATATTCTGACAAACTATAATTTCTTACAGCTGCGACCGACGGTTTCTTTCCGATTTGGCTAAAATGCCCACTTGCAAATATCCATATATTGCAAAATCCCTTAAATTTGTAAATATTTGTGAAAATATTTCTACGATTAGACAATGGAGGCATGACACAGATTGGTCGAGAGGCCTCTTTCGTGGATTTGTGGTATTTCTGATTTGTGAATTGTGAATTAAGAAATGAGGTTTAATTGTGCTTTTCGTTGGTTTTGCAAAACAACTTGATTTGATGCCAGGATCAATCGGCATCACAGATTATATTTAGGTTTTAATTAAGTCATTCCGAATGAGTATTTTTTAAGGTTCTCACATTCGATCCAAACAAACAAACACCAGATATTTTGCCCCAAATTTGATTGGTCTGCTTAATATCTCATTTAGAGGCAACAAAGGGACAAGAGTGGGGCACTAGTAGAGCAAGCATAGAGCATCCGTGAGCTAAGAGGAAGAAAAACTGGCTGTAATGATGATTTGTTAATTATTAAAACGATGGCCAGCAATATCTCCGGCAGTTGAATCTTAATAAGGGGTTAATCAACGGTCTAGCGTGCGTTACTCACAGGGTTAATGCACGATCGGGGGATAATGCAAGCGATGCACGAGGGCGGAGCGTAGCGGAGCCCGAGTGCATCCAGCGATAGCAGTAACACACGGAGTGCATTAATCATGCGAGTAACGCACGCTAGACTGTTGATTAACCCCGTTCATTCATACACTACCATTTGTGTGGGGGGAAAAATCATAAAACAAAACATTTTTGGTAACATATAACCAAAGATTTATTAAAGTGAAGCCCCGTAATTTTACCGTGCGTTACTCACAGGATTAACCACGGTCAGCTGACCTGAATGGACCAATAGGATTTAGGAATCTTTACTAAGTATGAATGAACAGATGTTAAACCGCGCGTCATATAATTGAATCAGGCAGATTATATTTACTGCTTTCTAATACCTGCCTCTGTGTAGTCTAGTTTAGTGGCACATTTCTCAATTATAGCTATTCGATATTGTTTGTTTACAAATTAGACCTTTACTTTGTTGTCCACATCTCGGTTTACGTTCAAGTTTCAACAATATAGTAAAAACAAATCCAATTTAAACAAGTTTACTTTGTAACTGCCGTAAAAATTGGAATTATATAAAGGGTACTGCACATGATATAAGATGAGTTGTTTCAGTGCCATGGTAATAGTGACCAACTCAAACAACGGCTTCCAATAGAATCTGATCTGCAAAATCAATTAAGGAACTATGTTGAAGGGGCAGGCCCACTCAACCTCATGCTCCAACATTTGGAAAAAGGGTCTTTGTCCCATGAGCTAATGAAACACATCACCTGTCAATCACTGCGATTGCTTTAACGATTGCTTTGACGGTTAATTAATCATAAAGCTGGATCCTTTGAAATATGCAAAGTGATCGGTAGACAGTTTAATTGATCATTGTTTTGTAATAGTTTCATATATCCTCGGAAGTCTCTTGGAGATTTGGAGAATATACCAAATTTGTATATGATAAACTACTAGAAATGAAAACGTTAACCGCACAGCGTTAGGTTCGCGTAACCGCATATATTCTGTAGCTTTTATAACAGTCCTACTGACCCACCTCATCTGGCAGGTATATCGTTTGCATACAGCAGTTGCTATATCATCGTGGTGACGAATTATGTTTTTACACGTGGCTATGCAAAAGAAATGTGATCCTTGTGGAGGAGAAGGGGTTACTTGGGGAAATACTATATGGTTACTATGTGTGTTCTACGTCATTGCACAACCCAACCACATGCAAAGTTGGGTGCTTAGCTCAAGTCAACTGAAGTGAGCCAGAGTTACTGGAAAAATAAATACATGGGGGGGGGGGGAACTTATAGAGTAAAGATATTATTCAACCCCACCTTTACACCAACCATCCCTCCTTCTTCTGTGAAGGCTTCAACATTATTTTTAAGAAAGTGGCAAACTAGTGAAATAGTATTTTAAAACCAGTTGAACGCTAAACAGGGCCAAAAAATAATAAATCACGACCAGCTGCTTCCAGGGCACCGAGAGCCAGGTTGGAGAAAACTACTATATGTCACGAAGCTTCATTTTAATTAATTTTCTCAAGTATATTATGCAAATCATAATACATTATTTCTTATCCTATACTTTTCCGGGCCTCCAAACAGATCCGGGCCCGGGCATGAAGCGCCTAGACCCCTTCTAGTCCGGCCTGGCTACTTCAAACCCAGACAATGGTTTTGGATTACAATCAGGTTCTGGTTGTACATTTTAAGAGGCATACTTGATCAATATGTGCTCAATCCATGAACAAAATTATGTTCAACACACGCCCAATGCGTACATGATCAACACATGCTCCATAATGTGATTAAGCTAAAAAAGTTGGGTGTGTCGAGGTCATAAAATGACTAAGCCATCGTGTGGTTTAGTCACATCACACCAAGCTGTTTTTATAATAAAGAAAAGCCTTGATATATCAGGATATAATAGAATGGATTACTACATCAATTCTGAAACACAGTCGCATGCTTCCTGCAGTTCTTACGTACTATAAACCAACCAAAATGTCGTCAAAAAGATAAAATGAAAAAAAAGAAAGGTACAGACATTCATTCAAATATTATGCCAGCCCTGCATGCTGTATTTGCTCAACGAGATTTCAAGAAGGAAAAAAAAAACGTTTGACTTTGTGTGTAGTAGACCTCGTACATAGTCATTCACTTCCTGAAATCTGAATACGGTTCAAATTAAGCAACAGATGCTTATTTGAAAAGATATAATTATAATCAAATACAAAAACAACACACAAAAGTTTATACCAGCTCCGACCTATCATATCAAGTAGATCTTCAAGAAGGAAGACAAAGCGAGTCTTAGCTAGGGTAAGATTTGTGTGTTAGCAATATACCAGCTGAAGTAATATAACATTACATAAAAAATGGATAAAAGGGATATTTGATCGGAGCTTCAATACGTTAACTTTGGTTGAGTGAATGATAATGTAAAGTTAATAGATTCTTAATAGAAATAGGCGGTGACTATCATATGTAACATATGTCAAATCTGCTATTTGATTTATTCCCAAGCTCTATCTATCTATCTATCTATCTATCTATCTATCTATCTATCTATCTATCTATCTATCTATCTATCTATCTATCTATCTATCTATCTATCTATCTATCTATCTATCTATCTATCTATCTATCTATCTATCTATCTATCTATCTATCTATCTATCTATCTATCTATCTATCTATCTATCTATCTATCTATCTATCTATCTATCTATCTATCTATCTATCTATCTATCTATCTATCTATCTATCTATCTATCTATCTATCTATCTATCTATCTATCTATCTATCTATCTATCTATCTATCTATCTATCTATCTATCTATCTATCTATCTATCTATCTATCTATCTATCTATCTATCTATCTATCTATCTATCTATCTATCTATCTATCTATCTATCTATCTATCTATCTATCTATCTATCTATCTATCTATCTATCTATCTATCTATCTATCTATCTATCTATCTATCTATCTATCTATCTATCTATCTATCTATCTATCTATCTATCTATCTATCTATCTATCTATCTATCTATCTATCTATCTATCTATCTATCTATCTATCTATCTATCTATCTATCTATCTATCTATCTATCTATCTATCTATCTATCTATCTATCTATCTATCTATCTATCTATCTATCTATCTATCTATCTATCTATCTATCTATCTATCTATCTATCTATCTATCTATCTATCTATCTATCTATCTATCTATCTATCTATCTATCTATCTATCTATCTATCTATCTATCTATCTATCTATCTATCTATCTATCTATCTATCTATCTATCTATCTATCTATCTATCTATCTATCTATCTATCTATCTATCTATCTATCTATCTATCTATCTATCTATCTATCTATCTATCTATCTATCTATCTATCTATCTATCTATCTATCTATCTATCTATCTATCTATCTATCTATCTATCTATCTATCTATCTATCTATCTATCTATCTATCTATCTATCTATCTATCTATCTATCTATCTATCTATCTATCTATCTATCTATCTATCTATCTATCTATCTATCTATCTATCTATCTATCTATCTATCTATCTATCTATCTATCTATCTATCTATCTATCTATCTATCTATCTATCTATCTATCTATCTATCTATCTATCTATCTATCTATCTATCTATCTATCTATCTATCTATCTATCTATCTATCTATCTATCTATCTATCTATCTATCTATCTATCTATCTATCTATCTATCTATCTATCTATCTATCTATCTATCTATCTATCTATCTATCTATCTATCTATCTATCTATCTATCTATCTATCTATCTATCTATCTATCTATATCTATCTATCTATCTATCTATCTATCTATCTATCTATCTATCTATCTATCTATCTATCTATCTATCTATCTATCTATCTATCTATCTATCTATCTATCTATCTATCTATCTATCTATCTATCTATCTATCTATCTATCTATCTATCTATCTATCTATCTATCTATCTATCTATCTATCTATCTATCTATCTATCTATCTATCTATCTATCTATCTATCTATCTATCTATCTATCTATCTATCTATCTATCTATCTATCTATCTATCTATCTATCTATCTATCTATCTATCTATCTATCTATCTATCTATCTATCTATCTATCTATCTATCTATCTATCTATCTATCTATCTATCTATCTATCTATCTATCTATCTATCTATCTATCTATCTATCTATCTATCTATCTATCTATCTATCTATCTATCTATCTATCTATCTATCTATCTATCTATCTATCTATCTATCTATCTATCTATCTATCTATCTATCTATCTATCTATCTATCTATCTATCTATCTATCTATCTATCTATCTATCTATCTATCTATCTATCTATCTATCTATCTATCTATCTATCTATCTATCTATCTATCTATCTATCTATCTATCTATCTATCTATCTATCTATCTATCTATCTATCTATCTATCTATCTATCTATCTATCTATCTATCTATCTATCTATCTATCTATCTATCTATCTATCTATCTATCTATCTATCTATCTATCTATCTATCTATCTATCTATCTATCTATCTATCTATCTATCTATCTATCTATCTATCTATCTATCTATCTATCTATCTATCTATCTATCTATCTATCTATCTATCTATCTATCTATCTATCTATCTATCTATCTATCTATCTATCTATCTATCTATCTATCTATCTATCTATCTATCTATCTATCTATCTATCTATCTATCTATCTATCTATCTATCTATCTATCTATCTATCTATCTATCTATCTATCTATCTATCTATCTATCTATCTATCTATCTATCTATCTATCTATCTATCTATCTATCTATCTATCTATCTATCTATCTATCTATCTATATATATATCTATATATATATATATATATAGATATATTTATATAGATAGATATATATATATATATATATATATATATATATATATATATATATATATATATATATATATATATATATATATATATATACGGGAGGCCCGTGGTTCCAATCCCGGTGGAGGCTGAAAGTTTTTTCACTGTTCTTGATTTTCCAACTCATTACGATTTTCATATATATATATATATATATATATATATATATATATATATTAAGGTAAGACATACGGTAGTAGTACGATTGGGATTGATGAATTGAATCCATTTGTTGAATTAGAATAATAATTGACAACTGATATTTTAACTTTAATGATTACCCAATGTTCATGGTCTTTCAGGATGCATACACTAATAGAGAGACGGTAACATACATTTGACCCTCATGATAAGTACACATCGTGTTATCACGGTATGTCATGTGATCTCACCCACTACTGCACACTAAGCGACCAAGTTTGACAGACCCTTTGTGTATTTATTTCAAATAAGTTTTTGAATTTTTTATCGTAATGCAATTGCAAATATTTTTTTTTATTTCCAAATCATATTTGCATAATCGTATGATTGGGCTATTTGCCAATCTAATTTGACGTGCTAACTTTGCTTTGCTGACGACACAGGTCATAAATAGATTTGGTAATCTTAGATGTATATTAAAGAACAAGCATACGTTACAGAACTTACAGAACCTTACTGCGTAATACACTTTGGAATTAAGCAAATTGTGACTTTCTTTTGCCAAGAAATTACAACTCTTTATATTTGAGGTAAGTTTAAAAATTTAAATAAAGATTAAATAACAAAGCAACAAAAGGTAATTATTAAATAGCTTGAGGAGTTGATAAATCAATATTTTCATTCCATATAGTAGGAAAATGGCGAAATGATCCTGCTTAAATTGTAAGAATTGAACAAGAATTTGAAGAAGCAAATAGGTAGTATAACAAAACACTTACAAAAATTATGCACTTATTTATCGATATAAATATTTTCGATGGCCAATATAACGACTCTCTTTTTTTTTTATATCAACTACAAAAGTTTGCCTTCATGTACTTGTTAAATATCACTTTTAAAATATCAAGATAACAGTAATATTATTTCACTGTAAAAACGACACTATTTTCGTAAGTACAATTGTTTTGAGTGATTAACACAGACGAAAGCACTTCTTCTGTGTTGTCTTTTATGATTATAGATATAACTGACATTTCAGAACGAAGAGATGGCTTTAACATGACACTGTAATATTCTCGCTGTATTGGCATACATAGTTATTATAATTATACTTTCAAATACTTACAGTACAAACATCAACAAAAGAATAATAAGATTTGGACATTTTGAGTTGAAACTTGAAACGCGCTATTTTTTCAATAATACGACAATATTTTCAATCGTCCAAATAGTAAGCTTTAGTGGCAGGAATGATGCATTAAACCGACATATTAACAATCATCAAAGTTATAATTAGTGAATCTTATGAAATCTAAATAGTAGGCTAAAGTAATAGGAATGATGCATTAAACCGACATATTAACAATCATCAAAGTTATAATTTGTGAAAATTATCAATTCTAAATAGTAGACTATAGTAACAGGGATGATGCATTAAACCGACATATTAACAGTCATCAAAGTTATAATTAGTGAATATTATGAATTCTAAATAGTAGGCTAAAGTAATAGGAATGATGCATTAAACCGACATATTAACAATCATCAAACTTATAATTTGTGAAAATTATCAATTCTAAATAGTAGACTATAGTAACAGGGATGATGCATTAAACCGACATATTAACAATCATCAAAGTTATAATTAGTGAATATTATGAATTCTAAATAGTAGGCTATAGTAAAAGGATTGATGTATTAAATCATTTTTAAAAATTATTTTGAATTTAATTTTTAATCAGAGAGAGACATAGAGAGTGGAGAGAGGGCAGGGGGGGGGGGTAAATGAGAGGTGATGAGAAACATTGCATTCCACTATGTTAACAGTATACAACCATCCATGGTAACGATTACTAATTAAACCTAAATTTGTTTAGTATTTGTGAGGCAACCAGGTGGTATAATATAGTCTTCACCAATAAGGTAAAATTAAATGTGGAATAAACTACAAATGATTGTAAATGAAGAAAAACAACAAAACATTTTAACATTCAATTCTTGAGACAAGAATGTTTGAAGTAGGTACTAAAAGGCTTACTGACATAAGCGAAATTGGTATACAGCTGTATCCATCTGTTCGTCAGATACCTATATGTGAATACTACACGGGTTGATTGAAGTTACACCAGGTGTTTTCAAGTTTGTAAATAAATCATTTAAGTTAAGGACGGTCCCAATAGTTTAGTATTTTCACTGTAAGCAACATCGTATTAGGTGAGACTTATTGCGCAAACATACACTACCACCACAGTAGATATTTAGATAGGACAGCAGCAATATAGATCTTTCGTTCAGGGAATTCAAACATTCACTGATCAGTGATTAACAATTTACACGAGGTTCTCAAATTGCAGTGTGGTTTTAAATGCTCTCAAATGTCCCACCACATATACTACAAACAATTTAACATATATTGCCAAACGTCATTTTTATTATTTTTTATTATTATATCTAGTGAATTCAATGAAATGGCACCCGAATATCTCTTCTCCCTACTTTTGGGGAAATCATTTACTTGGCGGATTAAAATCATCGTAGTATAGACTAAAATTAATACACTGTGTCAAGTGTGCCCTCCTATCGTTGTATGAAAGATCAAAATCTAAGTCCCCATTAAATTTGAATGATGTGACCACTTCAACCTGCCACCACCACCAGCTTTCATCCTCGCCACACACAAACATGCGACTCCCACCCCCTCCCATTCACATACACAACAAAACTTGTTTTCTATTGAATTAGCTATACAAGCGATGCCATTTACCTTTCTTCTACAACTCTCAATCTATACAACCCATGACTATTGGTCGCTATTGTTGGTAACTGGTGACAGGAATTTCTTTTGTCCCATATCGGCACTTGTCAGGCTTAGACATGGACACACACAGAGACCCCCTCCCCCACCCCAAGCACACAAACATACACGCAGATTCACCGTTCCTTATCTGTCTTTACAAACACTTGTTGCATACTAGTAATGCCTTATTTGCTTTTATGTAAAATGTTGCGGTTTTCAACTTGACAAATTAATATGCTTGATGTATGTTTGTTACAATATGACGTGGATAATGTTTTCATAATTATTGCTTGATCTGCATTGATTAATCAGTACAATAATGTATTAATTATAATTATTTGTAGACATTTCTCCTTCCAATTTCTTGGTACCGACTCTTTATCTCTTATTCGGATTCCACATTTGATCTATTATTGGTCTACAGGTCGACATACTATTCGACAAAACCAATCATGAAACTGTACGCGTTCTTATGGATCACACTGACTGGCTGCTATGCAAGTGATTGCATAAGTACGTATTCACTTAATTCTCTATATTAATCTCAATAATAATGATAATAATCAGCAGTTATTTTAACGACGCTTAAGCGACCACAACTGTGGGAGAAACCCACAAGGGTTTATGGATTACAATTTGCACATCGTATGTATATAATGTATGTAATGGTTACATAAATACCGTCTTTGCTCACGTATCCTTGTTTGGTTTGATTATTTTCGCTGCCAAGTTACAAGTCAGCGAAACTTCGATATATAAATGGTAAAAAGGTAAACGCTCCTTTGATATAACATTATATGGTGATCGTCCACTATACACTATACACACAATTTTGTCCAAATCAGGATACGAAGTCATATGTTAAAATATTGTGAGAAAGGAAGCGTGCTAGGACATAAAAAAAGGGTGGAGAGAGAGAGAGGGCAAGAGGTGGGTGGAGGCAGAGACAGGTGGAACATGGAGGGATGGAAGTGAAAAGAGAGGGATGGGGTGGGGTAGGGTGGGGTGGGGTGGGTGGGGTGGGGTTGGGAATGTTGGATGATGTCGTTCGCTTTCACTAGGGTATGCCTTGCTAAAATTCTCATCCTTTTAAATGGTTGTAAGAAGTAGGTAATCCATGGAGTTGCAGGCCACAGTTAGGTATATGACCACTCAATCTGGAGACACAACGAACGTCATACACTCAACAATCAAGGTTGAGGTTTAAGAATGAGGAGTAGTTCGCCCCATTCTTTCTTACATGAATCTAACCTACTTTGATCTTTGATCTCTCCATTGATCATGTAGCCTTCGACGTTTTATTGTTATGTAAGCGTTCATACTCCAATATCGTAGATGGGTTTGAGGGTTTTGGTCATTTTGGTGTACGTGTCATGACCAAATAGCTGTTTTTTATGAACGTTTCACGTCTAACCAATGGTTTTGTAACTATATATATTGTCATAATAACGTATGGCCTACATCAGGGATAAGTGTCGTTTCGCGAACTACTCCTTCACCATCGGTTAACTCCAAACACTTAGTATGAGTCCGGTCATTGGATCTAGTGCCTACATAGGTTCAAAGGTCAGGGGTCATTTAAATCATAACGAGCATACCAACGTGGGAAAATGGCTTCTATAGAAACCCATTGATAGCAGATCATGCAGTTGTTTTAAGTTGATATTAATACTTTGTATAACTTAATATCATTTTGTGTCTTTAGAATATTCAAAATAATAACATGTATGATAGCATAAAAGTAGAGAATGAAATATTTGAAATGTGAACTGTTACAATTATTCTGTATTACTCTTTTGTCTTGATCCTAACAGAGTTCCCATTAAGCTGCCTAAAAAGTGCGTATATTATCTTCAATGTTTTCATTCATGATATGAGTTTGGTAATTCACCTCACCCCACCCAAAGCCATGTTTAAAAAGAGAAGGGAAAGAAAGGCTCCTGCAAATAAATGAGAAGTGCCGTTCTTGTCAATATATGGTTCACTCTTTCATTTTCTACCCTTGCTAAATCCGTTCGTTGAGAAATAAATCATGACAGTTAAAAGTACTATTTTCTTGAACAGTAGAAAAAAAATTATTGAAAAAGTGCTGCTTTGGCATTTTTTTTAAAAAATATTCAAAAGTAGAATTTCTTGTAGAGATGCTTGAAAAATAGGCAATGGTCTTACACAGCGTATATGTACATACCCACTTTAATTGTTAGATGTGTCCGCCGTATACTGGTATTGTAATAACCTCGGTAACCGTTATATTCGTTACATATCATCTAAATCTTCCTACACCACAGCTATTTTTCCTTATTTGTATTCTTCACCCTAAATCGTATGAATTCACAATAATCAGCTTATCATTTCTTTACGTCAATGCAATTCCACAAATATTCTTTGCATTGTGTGAAAATTAATGTCGGATATTTTATAATGAACAGTAGGTTTTGTTGAATTGTATTAGCAATCTGATTGTATAGATGTATAGCTTAACAACAGTATTAAGGTGACTTCAAAACATTCCCTTTTCCCTGTTTTTTCAACTGTCTACAGATTGGTTGGAGGAATGCAGTATGTTAATATCAATTGATTGTATTTGTAGTCGCTATCTTTGTTTTAAAAAATGACTTTAGGCAGATAGTTAATGTTGATAGGTTACAGTTCGTTAAAACGATCCACTCTCACTCCATTTTGTATTTCTGTGCACTCTTAAATTAAAAATATGCCTCTTAAAATTTACGAGGATCATCAGTTAAAGTGACTGGTCTACTAAGTCTAACAGATCATCAAGTCAGTTCCTCAGATGTAACACAAATCTCAAAAGGAAAACAAAAGGCTTTCATCAACTCAAATAACATGCCACAATGCACTTAAAACTTGCAACGAACTTTTCTGTTGGATGTCACTAGAGGGTGTCTTATGTATAAGTTTAAAAGAACATGCTTTCGTTTGGCTATTAGAATTTGTAAAACAATGGCTTCACTTTAAAATTCCAGACATGCTCTTCCTGACGTCTTTATCAATCTAGCCTTAAGGGACCACCAGAGAATTATAATTCATGAGACTAAATATTGTGAAATCTGCAAATCTTGCTTGCGCCAAAAAATATTATCTCTTAACTTTTTCTTTTCTTTTCTATAACGTATGAAGATTTAAATGTTGCCTAAAGTAATCATACGTTAAGCGTGACTCAACCTTTATGACATTGTCGCGTTGGAAAATATCGTGCCTTTAAACATACTGTAATCTGTTACACTAGCATACGAAATACCCACCAGTTCATTAATTATAAATTGGAAAGATTTGCGAACCAATCAGAAGCTTTGCAGTAAATTTTAAACACAAGGTCGCTATTCATTAGAAGTAGCCAGAGAGTATTAAACAAATTGATTAATTTAGTCAGTCTGCTATTGGGAAATTCTGCAGAGTGGAGCCGGGGTTAATGTGCAGTTCACATGTTTTAACTAAATAATACCTTGTGCTCTATGTTTATGGCGGGGTGTGGTACAAGAGAAGCTATGGATATCGAATTCAAATGCTGCCTTTCATATAAATCTCGCAAACTTAAACGTTGGAGGCTACAATCAAATGATTTACTTCCTTACCCCCCCCCCCTCTCCCCGATCCACCCCACCCTCCAATATATAATCTAATATAATTTAGACATGTTTCAAACGAATACTATTTGTTATGGTTTTATGGTAAGTAGTTTTCCTCTTGATTCTGACAGGCATCTACGAACTCTGTGACTTGAGTGCGTAAAGTTTTTTAATCATTTTATTATTGCTATAGCTATTTAAGTTTATCATTTGAAAGTAGACGGTTTGATGATTCGATAGCAAAAGAATATAAATAACATTGAGAAATATTAAATTTCATGTCTTGCATATAAATATTATCTTTTGCAATATTATATTTAGAAGGTGAATTTCCTTCCTTGATAAAATGTTAATACATTTTCAAAGGTGGTGTAAAATAAAGATATTGAATCCTTGACAAATGCAATATTTGTATACATATTCTGTACGGGCAATAACCAAATATTGATAAGTATTTAAATAAGTATCCTTAATTAAAAGAATTGTCTAGTAGCCCTTAGAAGTTACCTTAAACAACGATAAACGATATGTTTCAAATAAACTTTGATTAGTACAGAACGTGACGTCAACTTCGCAAATGCAGATTGCGACATAACCCACGCTCCATGCAGTTCCTACAGTAGTCACAACATTAACCGCGTTTAAATGCAGATTAAATCTTCCTTATTTTTTGGTGAAATTTCTTATAAATTATATATGTTTTAAAAAATATCGTTAAGCCGTCATATATGTAGTGCATCTGGGATTTCGTGAATTTTGTGTAACACAGAATAAGTTTGGACAGCAGACTCTTCGTTGTTTATACATCGCGCTATCCAGCTCCAACGCAAAGAATGTTCGCATGTAGGCTACTCTAACGTTTACAATCGAACAGGTATGCGTAGCCTAAGCTAATCGGTACTAAATTCTGCTCTGCTATCGATTCCGCCAAGTTTCGTATGTCGGTGATCCGAATACTTTTCAAGTTCCTTTTACTGTAAAATTGGTCCATGAATTTTATTTCAGCTATTTCGAAGAACAGTTTATGAACTGTGGTTTGGGTGTGAGAGTGTATTATGTGCAACGCTATGTACGTATACCAACTGTGCATGGTATGCTGTATACGTTCGCGATGTACGTAATATGTAATAGACAAACACCTGTGCGTGTACACGCGAGAGTTTATTTGCTGAGGAAATGGGAGTGCTAAATTCAAGTCGCTCGTGTTGCCTATTTGCCTGCACTACGTCAATAACCAAATTGATGCGTTCGAACAAACGGTGCTTTTGGTGAGAAACTGGTGAATTTGAAAACAGATTTCTACAAGAAGAAAACGTCGAATGGGGACAATTTTCACATGGTTAGAAATAAAAAACTTAGAACTATGAGGACATTGTATACAAATCTTCCACCAGACAATACCTTAAAGTTAACTTGGTACATCGTAATATTGCGTTTTTTCTTCTATCTCTTTCGGTGATTCTCGCAGATCCCCGTTGGTGTAAAGGTAAATGATAACGAAGATGACGATGATAATAATGAGGATGATAAGGATGATGATGATGATAATAAGGATGATGAGTATGATGATGAGCATGATGAGGATGATGATGATAATGATGAGGATGATGGTGACAATGATGAGTATCATGATGATGAGATGATGATGATGATGATGATGATGATGATGATGATGATGATGATGATGATGATGATGATGATGATGATGATGATGATGATGATGATGATGATGATGATGATGATGATGATGATGATGATGATGATGATGATGATGATGATGATGATGATGACGATGATGACGATGATGATGATGATTTAACACCTGTTTAATTTGGTCCTTACAGAGTTGTATGAAAGTTGCGGAACATGCTCAGGTAATCACAATTTTCTTTAAATTGAATATTTAAGACGGCATCACACGAATTGAGTCGCAAATACTATTCTTGAACAGTTGTGATATTCACGTACACCCTACATTCATGAACCCCGCACTGAACGAAACAATATTTGTCATTGTAACCCTTGAACTTAACGTTGCAGTCATTGCACATGTTTTTTTTATTATACTTAAGTTGTGAAGTCCCTACCACGGGGCACCCTTTTACTCTGGTACCACGTTTACCATATATTTTTCTGAAAGTGTGAAGTCAATTAAATGTTTCCACTTAAACGTTTAGCGTAATATTACTTATGGTAGCTCTAACAATAACGATAAAACTATAACAATTTTGTTCTTTTTCATTGCGGCCTTCGTTACACGTCCAGGTTGTGGTATGTTACTCATGATTATGTCTCCTTCTTTTCTATCCAATGGTGCTTTCATCCATTCCTACGATTGCACGACGACACTACAGCTACACGTTCACTTAAAAAGTTACATCGATTGTAATGGAAATTGTCTATGTGACATTACCAAACTACAATTTATATTAAATCAAATACCTTACCACCTCCTACTCATAACAAAGAATGAATTCAGGAATGTCAATGTAATTTTGTATTTCCTCATGAAGTTAGTATTTATTGTCCCTTTTATTAATTCCAAATAATAAGAAACAAGAGGGCAATCGATGGAGTTGCAGATCTCACCCTTCCATGGCGGTTGTGATTGTTGGATTTCTTCTGAATGCATCTGGTTGCTATCATTAGTCCAAATTGACCTCAACTGACCTTAGTTCTCGAACCTAAACACTTAAATCTGATATATTTTAATATTCGTTTCATCATTCTCTACATATCGTGTGGTTTGCTGCATTTTACATAGACGTTGACAAACAGAAAATGGCTAAAAACCAATTTTTTGGTGTCTTCCTCTTTGACCTCTGGGCCTGTGATCTATGACGTCATCAATCACAGAAGCACGATTTTACATGGTCAGATACCTACACCAAGTTTGTACATGATTTGACTTACAGTCTAAGAGTTCGCAACACTTGTTTTACTCACACACACATACGCGCGCACCAACCCATCCACACACATTTTCACAGATTAATGTTGTCGGGTGAAGTACAATATATTTTCTCCCTATACATTACAAGTAGGGAGATGAAATTATAAGCAAATATTTTATTTCGTCTTGCGGCATTTCTTATTCATACCACATTCCATATAATTTTAACATTTTGACAATGTCACTGTTGAGATTCCAAGCAATGGTGCTAATAATTTCGATAGAAAAAAAAACAGCGTTTCGAACTTTTAATTCAAAGGACCCATTATTTTGAAGAATTCCTGGATCTTTCACACGGCTTAACGGTATTTCAGTTTGCTGGCTCTGTTTGTGTTGTCACGTCTCAGCTGCGCAAAACACTGAAATAAAGTTCTATGATCCTATTTCTTTACAAAAGTTCATTATGTTGAGCATGAAATAGAAAATGTTCTATACGGGGTAATAACAATATGGAATATTTGAAAAGGAAATTGGAATGGTTATTTTGCAATTCTTATATTTCCTTTGCTCCAATTAGATTTCCGTCAACTCTGCAACATATGTGCGTATTTTTAGTTAATAAAACAAGATCATATTAAATTGTGTGGGAATTCGAATATTGAATGATGGATACTTAATGATATAATGCATTGAACTGTGTTTGGAAAGCTTACATAATGCTTTTAAGGCGCCCAGAAATGTATTTTATCTTTGTATTGAATACGTTTCATATTAATTGTTTTATATTGTATTTCCGTCGCTGTTCTTTTAACAATGCACTGTGACGTCATAATGAAAGTTATAACGATGTCAATCTTCTTTTCGGCTTATCTACAGTTCCGGAATCTTGCAGTAAGTTAACAAAGGTCATATGTTGGCTTTTATTTGACGTCATTTTGCCGCTAACTTAAGACTGTGTTCAAAGCATTGCACGGGAATGTGAAGCATTGTGTTCATGACTTTGTACAGGATTGTGTTAATGACATTGTGCAGGATTGTGTTAATGACATTGTGCAGGATTATCTTCGTAGCATTACACAGGATTGCGCTTGGTGGTGAAGCACTGTTCTCATGGCATTATCCGGGATTGTGCAGGCTTGTGCATAATTGTGCTAATGGTAATGAAAATACCTTAAAACATGGACAAAAGCAAAGTTAATGTAGATTTTCTCACCATATATTCAAAGACCAATTATGTATAAACCTCAACGTTAAGGTACGGTTGTTAGTGCTTTGTAATGACGGAATGGCTAATTGTGTTGGTTGTAGTCATAACGGTATCTGTTTGATCTCAAATGTTGACCACTTAAACAAGAAAATTGTTATAAAATTGAATACACTTTGAACCAACTTTCAAAATAGTAAAACAAGGTATATACTACAGTTCAGCGAGTGTAATAATCTGCTGAAACAAGGCACAAATGTTTTAAAATGAATCACACACACGAAGCTGAGCGGCAGTAGCATAGAACTTCGACTTATTCACTTATTCAGACCTAGAAGGGTTCCTCTCATCGTATATGACACTAAAGGTTTAAAGTAATACAAAGTTGTCAGTTTAAAGTCAGAGTAGGAAGAATGTAGATAACCTCAGTTGTCTCTGATGTAAGACACAGACGGTAAATAGGAAAGTAAAAGTGCACCTAATCGGTAATGTTCCAACTTATTGTAATGCTTTTTTTTTTCGCTAAATAAATAGCCTCTTGTTTCTGCTTGTATTTATAAAAGTATACTCTTCTATCGCATGTTGTGTAGTTTTAAAGAGAGAATTATTGTAACATAAAGAAATAAACACTTCAATAACTTGAATTTACGGAAACATTTCTCTATAGGGATGACCGGTAAGACATTTAATTTGACGACTTATTACAATATGATTAATTATTAAGAAGTGAATACGTTTATAGACATTCACATGAAGTGACGATCCCGTCGATATGTGAAACGATATGTGAGAGTAGACCGTAAATCAGGTTCCAAACGATAATGAATACACCTGTGGTCAAGGTTATCACCTATCTGTATTGAATCACTACGACGGGGGTTATGAACCAACGTCAGTTAATGCCTTGTATTTAATGAACATTCGATTATTCTGGATGTATTCATTAAATTACCTTGCTCTTGGACGTTGAGTACGTAAACAAGAAAGCTATTGAAACGTATGGAAATATTCTCTTCAGTAACCTTAATTCACCGTTATATTTTTCTTCTGTTGTTTTCTCTATAGACGACCGTGGTAAGATATCTTAATTTGACGACTTATAGTAAAATGATAAAAATAATTAGAAGTGAATACGTTTATAGACATTCATAAGTGAAGAACCATTCGATGAAGGAAATGCTGCCAAAATGATATTACCAACTAAGTCAATATACAGACAAACAGTGCATGGAAACGTTTTTATGTTTTTGAAAAATGTATAAAATGTAAACTTGTTTACAAAATTTTAACAAAGCTTGTTAGCCAATTGCAAAATAGTGAGTTAAAGGTATACTTCAATTCAGTGAATAAGCACATTTAATATTCTGATAAAATAAGGCTTAAGTTTTTAGGATAGTAGTACCATAAATTGCTGGAAAAGGTATTGTGTAAATAAAACGTTAATAGTGTTATGTTGTATATTCATGATCCAGAGTTACAACTGGAATTCCCCAGACGGTAACGGGTGTGAACAGGAGAAAATGAATTTCACTTCAAAGTTATATAACTGAATAAGAATGTTCGAAAGTGGTTAAGTTACGTTCGGAATAAACAGGCGAAATTCCCTTTCCACTCCTTAAGTTTTATCTTTGAATAAGGATTGGATATAACACCTTCCGGTTATCAAATTCAACTATTACCATACATAAAAATTAGTAAATGACTGAGAAATTGACCTTCGGAATGACAAGTTTTAATTAATTATATATAAGCTAGGTGTGAGGTCATGAAAAGTCGTGCATATTCTACAAGAAAAGAAAGCACTCTTCACACCGCTGGGGATTGACCGTTAAGGTCTCCTATCTGTGAGGATTCACGACGACGGGGTTAATATATCAATGTCACTTAATGCTTTTCACTAAATGAACAGTCAACTGTCCTGGCTGTATTTACAACACTATACTCTGCCTCTCGTATGTTGAGTACTTTAACAATAGACGTGCACCATTAAGAAATATATACCTCAGTATCGTTAATTAACTATAATATTTTGGCTTCTAATGTTCTCTCTCTTGCAGTCATTGGTAAGATATCTTAATTAAAGTTGTATAGTAAAAATGATAATAGTAAGAAGTAATATGTCTAAAGATATTAACATGAAGGGAAGACCTGGTCGATGAAATAATTGCTGCCAAAATGGAATTGTTCAACTGTAGGTCAATGTACAGACAAGGCGTGGTTATGTTTCCATGAGATAATCCGATATATGAGTTGTGAAATATACCAAATTTAAACAAATCTTCTTGGCGAACTAGCAAAACAATGATTAAAACCCATATTACAGTTCAGCGCATCATGAAATATTATAAACTGATATAATCTGCTATAATAATCTCCTTTCCCTAGAGGATTCACGACGACTGTGTTCATATATGATATCCACTTAATGCTTTTCACTAAATGAACAGTCAATTGTTCTGGCTTTTAATCATAACATTATACTCTGCTCTCGCATGTTGAGTTCCTTAACAATATACGTGCACCATTAAGAAATATATCCCTCAGTATCGTTAATTAACTATAACATTTTGGCTTCTATTGTTCTCTCTATTGCAGTGTCTGGTAAGATATCGTAATTAAAGTTGCATAGTTAAAATGACAATATTAAGAAGAAATATGTCTAAAGATATTAACATGAAGGGAAGACCCGGTCGATGAAATAATTGCTGCCAAAAATCTTCTTGGCGAACTTGCAAAATAATGATTAAAACCATCATTACTGTTCAGCGCATAATGAAACATTATACTCTGATATAATCTGCTATAATAATCTCCTTTCCCTAGAGGATTCACGACGACGGGGTTAATATATCAACGCCACTTAATGCTTTTCACTAAATGAACAGTCAATTGTTCTGGCTTTAATCATAACATTATACTCTTCTCTCGCATGTTGATTCCTTTAACAATAGACGTGCACCATTAAGAAATATATACCTCAGTATCGTTAATTAACTATAATATTTTGGCTTCTATTGTCCTCTCTAATGCAGTGCGAGGTAAGATATATTTATTAAAGTTGCATAGTAAAAATGACAATATTAAGAAGTAATATGTCTAACGATATTAACATGAAGGGAAGACCTGGTCGATGAAATAATTGCTGCCAAAATGGAATTGATCAACTAGGTCATTGTATAGACAAGCGATAGTAATGTTTTCATGAGATAAACCGATGCATGGGTTGTGAACATATATACATAACTTTAAACGTCTTCTTAGCCAACTTGCAAAATAATGAGTATAAAGTATACAACAGCTCAACGAATAATGACAAATAATAATCAGGAGTCATTCAAATTCGGACTATTCACTTATTCAGACCTTGAAGGGTTACTCACGTCGTATATATCAAACCGTGGTTGCATAGTCATACAAAGTGGTCATTTTTACAGTAGGAATAGGAAGAACGTTATCAATGACAGTTGTCTCTGTTATCAGAAACATACGATAAAGAAGAAACGTAATGTCTATATTAACGTTAATAAGTGATATAGTATATACTTCATGATCCAGAGTCACAACTGAGCTTCCCACAGATGATAACGAGTGTGCAAAGGAGAAAAATGAATTTCTCTTCAAAGTTATACAACTGAGTAAGAATTAATCACAGACAACATGCGCGAGTTGACAGTTAAACAGATTCCAAAAGATCATGTATACACCCGTGATTAAGTTGATAACCTATATGTGTTGAATCTCTACGACGGGGTAATGTACCAACGTCACCTTGTATTTCATGAACAGCCGATTATTCAGTCAATATTCATAATATTACTTTGCTCTTGCATGTTGAATAAACGTAAACAAGATAATTATTGTAACGTATGGAAATAAGCTCTTTAGTAACGTTGCTTTACGATGATATTTTTCTTCTTTTGTTCTCTCTATAGAAGATAAAGGTAAGACATTTTAATTTAAAGACCTATAGTAAAATGATCAAACTAGTTATGAAGTGAAAACGTTTATAGACATTCACATGAAGTGATGATCCTTCAATGAAGTAAATGCTGCCAAAATTATTGCATTAACTAAGTCAATGTACAGACAAACAGAGGAAACGTCTTAAAGTTATAAAAAAAAATTGTGTCGTGTTAACATATATACACAACTTTAACAAATCTTGTAAGCCAACCTGCAATATAAAAGTGATTCTAACTAGATAGTAAACTACAGTTTAGCGAATAATGAAATTTATTAATCTGAATAAATAAGGATCTAGCTTTTGAGATAGTAGTAACATAAATAGTTGGGAAAGGTAATGCGTAAATAACACGTTTATTGGTGCTATATTGTATATCTCATGATCCAGAGTTACAAATGGACTTCTCCAGACGGTAACGGGTGTGAAAAGGAGAAATATGAATTCCTCTTAAAAGTTATACAACTGAGTCAGAATTATTCACAGATAATATGTGAGAGTTGACAGTAAACCAGGTTCCAAACGATAATGTATATACCTGTATATAAGATTATTACCTATCTGTGTTGATTCATTATGTCGGGGGTAATGTACCAACGTCAGGTAATGCCTTGTATTTAATGAACAGTCGATTATTCTGTCTGTATCCATGAAACTCCTTTCCTCTTGCATGTTGTGCTCGTAAACAACATAATTGTTTTAATGTACGGACATATTCTCTTCAGTAACGTTTATTGACGATAATATTTTTCTTCTTATGATTTCCCTATAGAAGACATTTGTAAGTCATTTTAATTTAAAGACTTATACTAAATTGATCAAAGTCATAAAGAAGTGAATACGTCTTAAGACATTCACATGAAGTGATGATACCTTCGATAAAGTAATGTTGCCAAAAAGATTGCATTGACTAAGTCAATCTACAGACAAACAGCGGAAACGTTACTTAAAAATATATGACTTGTGAACAAATATACACAATTTTAACAAATCTTGTTAGCCAACTTGCAAAATAGTGAGTAGAAAGTATAGTACAGTTCAGTGAATAATCAAATGTAATAATCTGATAAAACAAGGCTCAAGTTTTAAAGCTAGTAGTAACATAAATAGTTGGGAATAATATTGTGTAAGTAAAACGTTGTTTATATATTGTATATCTCATGATACATAGTTAAAAGATGAGTTCTTGTGACGGTAACGGGTGTGAAAATGAGAAAAATAAATTTCTCTTTAAAACTAAATCAAATTGGTGTGCAAACCCCTGATTAAGGTCCCCAATCTTTGAGGATTCACGACGACGGTAGGCAGTATACCGATGTCGCCTAAAGCTTTTCACTAAAATGAGCAGTCAATTGTTCTGGCTGTATTCAAAACACTCTGCTCTCGCATGTTGAGTACTTAGACATTAGACTTGTTATACCATAAAGAAATATACAACTCAGTTATGTTAATTGAAGATAATATTTTGGATTTTTTTCTCTATATTAAAGCTGAGGGTAAGATATTTAAATTTGAAGTAGTATAGTAAAAGATTACTTTATTAAGACATATTATGACTATAGACATTCACATGAAGGGAAGAACCCCTCGACAAAGTAAATGCGGCTCATATTGAATTGTTAAACTAATTCAATGTATACATACAAGCATTGGTAATGCCTTCATGGGATAAAATCATGTATGAGTATATGCCCAATGTTAACAAATATTCTTAGCCAACTTGCAAAACAGTGAATGGAAAGCATACTACAGTTCAACGAATAATCAAATATAATAATCTGCTGTAATAATCTCCTAAATGTGTGGATTCACGACGACGGGGTTAATATATCAATGTCAATTAATGCTTTGCACTGACTGAACAGTTAACTATTCTGGCTGTATCCATAACACTATACTCTGCACTCGCATGTTGAGTACTTTTAAAAAAAGACTTGTTGTACCACAAAAAAATATTTACCTCACTTGCGTTCATTCACGATAATATCTTGGCTTCTTTTTTACTCTAATGTAGTCTGGGGTAAGATATTTTAATTTGTATAGTAAACATTATATATTATTTTTATTAAATTTATTATAACTAAATTTAATTAATTATACACAATATTTAGAAGTAATACGTCTATAGACATTAACATTAAGTGAAACACCCCTTGATGAAGTAACTGCTGCCAAAATTGAATTGTAAAACAACCTTTACGAATGGTGAGTAGACGATATGTGAGGATATCCCAGAAATTATGCTCCAAACGATAATATACACACTTGCGATTAAGGTTATCACATATCTGTATGGATTCACTACGACGGGGAATAATGTACCGACGTCACTTGATTCTATGAATTAAATGAAAAGCTGCTTATTCTTGCTGTATTCATAAAACTGCTCTTCCATATTAAGTACGTAAACAAGAGAATTTTTGTAACATGTGGAAATATACACTTCAGTAATGTCAACTTACGATAATATTTTCTTCTACTGATTTCTCTATAGACCGATTTGGTAAGACATTTTCATTTGAAGACTTAGTGTAAACTGATCAAAATACTTAAGAAACAAAAGAAACAATACCACATTTTAAAAAATCTTGTTATCTAACTTGCAAAAATAGTTATAGCAAGTATACTTCAGCTCGGTGAATAATCAAATGTAATAATCTGACAAAACAATGTTCAAGTTTTAACGAAAAGTATTGTCTACATAAAACGTGTATTAGTGATATAGTGTATATCTCACATACCAGAGTTACAAGTGGACTTCCACAGACGGTAACGGTGTGAAAACATAATTTCCGTGTAAAGTGATACAACTAAATAAGAATGATCTACATACGATGGGTGAGGGTATACCGGGAATCGGTTCCAAAAGTTAATGTAGCCACCCCTGATTAAGGTCTCCTATCCGTGAGGATTCACCACAACGTGGGCAATATACCGACGTCACTCTGTGCTGTCCACTAAATGTTTAGTCAATTGTTCTGGCAGTATTCACAACACTAAATTCCTATTCTCGCATGTTGAGTACTTAAACTAGAGACTTGTTGTACCATAAAGAAATAAACACCTCAGTAATGTTAATAAAAGATAACATTTTGTGTTTTTCTTTCTATTGCAGTGAGGGGTAGGATATTTTAATTTCAAGTTGTATAGTAAAAAGTTACAATACAGACAAGTAATATGTCTATACACATTCAAATGAAGGAAGACCCCCTCGATGAAGAAAATGCTGCCAAAATGTTAAACTAGGCCAATGCACATACAAGCAATGGTAATGTCTTCATGAGATTAAAAGATATATGACTTGTGAAAAAACATACCAAATTGTAACAAATCTTGTTAGCCAACTTGCAAAATAGTCAGTATAAAGTATACTTCAGTTCAGTGAAAAATCAAATATAATAATCTGCTGTAATATTCTCCTATATGTTAAGATTCACGACAACGGGGTTAATATACCAATGTCACTTAATGCTTTCCCCCAAATGAACAGTCACTTGTTATGGCTGTATTCATAACACTACATTCCTATAGAAGTCACGGATATAGATATGTTAATTTGAGGTGGTATAGTACACAATCTCAATATTAAGAAGTAATATGTCTATAGACATTAACATGAAGTGAAGACCTTGATGAAGTAAATGCTTCCAACACTGAAATGTTAAACTAACTTTAGAATGGTGAGCATACGTTATGTGTGAATATCACGAAAATCATGCTTCAAACGATAATATATACACTTGTGAATAATGCTATCGCCTGTGCGGATTCACTACGACGGGGGATATTGTACCAACGTCAGTTAATGCCTTGTATTTATTGAACAGCCGATTAATCCGTCTGTATATTTATAAAATACTTTGCTCTTGCATGTTGGGTACGTAAACAGGATGACTGTTGTAACGTGTGGAAATATACACATCTGTAATGTCTATTCACGATAGTATGTACTTCTTTTAATTTCTCTATAGCAAACACTGGTAAGGCATGTTTAATTTAATGACTTAGAGTAAATTATCAACCAATTAAGAAGTTAAAACGTTTATAGACATTCACATGAAGTGAAGATCCCTCCGATGAAGTAAGTGCTGTCAAAATGATTGCATTAGCTAAGTCCATGAAATTACTTTCCTCTTGCATGTTGTGTACGTAAACAACATAATTGTTATAATGTGCGGAAATAATTTCTTCAGTAACGTTAATTTATAATATTTTCTTCTTATGTTTTCCCTATAGATGCCAGTTGTAAGTCATTTTCATTTAAAGACTAATACTAAAATGATCAAATCATAAAAAAAGTGAATACGTCTTAAGACATTCACATGAAGTGAAGATTCCTCCGATGAAGAAAGTGCTGTCAAAATGATTGCATTAACTAAGTCCATGAAATTAATTTCCTCTTGCATCTTGTGTACGTAAACAACATAATTGTTTTAATGTGCGGAAATAATTTCTTCAGTAACGTTAATTTATAATATTTTCTTCTTATGTTTTCCCTATAGATGCCAGTTGTAAGTCATTTTCATTTAAAGACTAATACTAAAATGATCAAATCATAAAAAAAGTGAATACGTCTTAAGACATTCACATGAAGTGAAGATTCCTCCGATGAAGAAAGTGCTGTCAAAATGATTGCATTAACTAAGTCCATGAAATTAATTTCCTCTTGCATCTTGTGTACGTAAACAACATAATTGTTTTAATGTGCGGAAATAATTTCTTCAGTAACGTTAATTTATAATATTTTCTTCTTATGTTTTCCCTATAGATGCCAGTTGTAAGTCATTTTCATTTAAAGACTAATACTAAAATGATCAAATCATAAAAAAAGTGAATACGTCTTAAGACATTCACATGAAGTGAAGATTCCTCCGATGAAGAAAGTGCTGTCAAAATGATTGCATTAACTAAGTCCATGAAATTAATTTCCTCTTGCATCTTGTGTACGTAAACAACATAATTGTTTTAATGTGCGGAAATAATTTCTTCAGTAACGTTAATTTATGATAATATTTTCTTCTTATGTTTTCCCTATAGATTCCATTTGTAAGTCATTTTCATTTAAAGACTAATACTAAAATGATCAAATCATAAAAAAAGTGAACACGTCTTAAGACATTCACATGAAGTGAAGATTCCTCCGATGAAGTAAGTGCTGCCAAAATGATTGCATTAACTAAGTCAATCTTTAGACAAACAGTGGAAACGTCGACAAGGTAAGTAAAGATATATGACTTGTGAACGAAACTTTAACAAATCTTGTAAGGCAACTTGCAAAACACTAAGTAGAAAGTATACTACCGTTCAATGAATATTCAAATGTAATAATCTGCTATAATAACTTCCTATCTGTGAGGATTTACGACGACGGGATTAATATACCAATGTCACTTAATGCATTGCACTGAATAAACAGTCAATTGTTCTTGCGGTATGTATAACGATATGCTCTTGCTCTGGCATGTTGAGTACAATAGACTTGTTGAACCATAAAGGAATACACCTAAGTATTGTTAATTCAGGATAATATTTAGCACCTTTATTTTCTTTCTTCTTGTTGTTCTGTTGAAGTCACAGATTAAGATTTTGTTTTTGAAGTTGTATATTAAAAATCTCAATATTAAGAAGTAATATGTCTATAGACATTAACATGAAGTGAAGACCTTGATGAATTAACTGCTGCCAAAATTGAATCGTCAAACTAACTTTAGAATGGTGAGTATACGATATGTGAGAATATCCCGGAAATCATGATCCAAACGATAATGTATACACTTGTGGTGGTTAAGGTTATCACCATCTGCATGGATTCACGACGACGGCGGTAATATACCGACGTCACTTTATGCTATGCATTAAATACATAGCTAATTGTTTTTGCTGTATTCATAAAATTACTATGCTCTTGCATTTTCAGTACGTGAACAAGAAAACTGTTCTAACGTGTGGAAATATACACTCATGTAACGTTAATTTACGGTAATGTGTTCTTCTATTATTTTCTCTATAGATGACTTTGGTAAGACATTTATATTTGTTGACTTTGAGTAAAATGATCAAAATAATTCAGAAGTGTTAAGTGAATAGTCATGCACAAGAACTGAAGATTTCTTTGATGAAGTTAATGTTTTATATATCAGGAACCAGAGGTTGCGAATGTGCCTCCCCAGAATATAACGGTGTGGAAAAAAATCTCTTTAAAGTTATACAACTGAATAAGAATGGTTTACAGATGATGGGTGCGGGTAGACCGGCAATCAGTTCCATGAGATAATGCAGCCACCTCTGATTGAGGTCTCCTATCTGTGAGGATGTACCACAACGTGAGAAATATACCGACGTCACTTAATGCTTTCCACTTAAATGAACAGTCATATATTCTGGCTGTATTCACTACACTATACTCTGCTCTCGGGTGTTGAGTACCTAGACAGTAGACTTGTTTACCAAAAGAAATAAAACATATTTTATATATAGAAATGTAATATAATAAAATAAAATATTTTGGCACCTGTATTTTCTTTTTTCTTTTTGTTCCATTGAAGTCACGGATTAAGATTTTGTATTTGAAGATGTATATTAAAAATCTAAATATTAAGAAGTAATATGTATGTAGACATTAACATGCCGTGAAGACCCCCTTCATGAAGTAACTGTTGCCAAAATTGAATTGTTAAACAATAGTTTTATTTGTTGACTTAAAGTGAAACAATTAAGAAGTTAAACGTTTATAGACATTCACATGAAATAAAGATCCCTTCGATGAGGTAAATGCTGCAAAAATAATTGCATTAACTAATTGAGTCTCTAGATAAACAGTGGAAACGTCTTCAAGTTATTTAAAGATATTTAACTTGTGAACAAAAATACCAAATTTTAACAAATCTTGTTAGCCAATTTGCAAAACAGTTAGTAGAAAGTATACTACAGTTATTGAATATTCAATGTGATAATCTGCTATGATAACTTCCTATCTGTGAGGATTCACGACGACGGGGTTAATATACCAATGTCACTTAATGCATTGCACTGAATGAACAGCCAATTCTTCTTGCGGTATTTATAACAATATGCTCTTGCTCTGGCATGTTGAGTACTTTACAATATACTCGTTGTACCATAAAGGAATACACCTAAGTATTGTTAATTCAGGATAATATTTTGGCACCTTTATTTTATTTCTTCTTTTTGTTCTATTGAAGTCACGGATTAAGATTTTGTATTTGAAGTTGTATATTAAAAATCTAAATATTAAGAAGTAATATGTATGTAGACATTAACATGCCGTGAAGACCCCCTTCATGAAGTAACTGTTGCCAAAATTGAATTGTTAAACAAAGTTAGAATGGTGAGTATACGATATGTGAGAATATCCCGGATATCAGGATCCAAACGATACTGTATACACCTGATAATAATTCTATCACCTGTGTGGATTCACGACGACGAGGGATAATGTACCAACGCCAGTTAATGCCTTGTATTTATTGAACAGCCGATTAAACTCTCTGTATATTAATAATATACTTTGCTCTTGCATGTTGAGTGCGTTAACACGAAAAAAGTTGTAACTAGTGGAAATATACATTCATGTAACGTTAATTTACGGTAATATGTACTTCTATTAATTTCTCTATAGATGACTTTGGTAAGACATTTATATTTGTTGACTTTGAGTAAAATGATCAAAATAATTAAGAAGTGTTAAGTGTATAGCCATGCACAAGAACTGAAGATTTCTTTGATGAAGTTAATGTTTTACATATCAGGAACCAGAGTTTGCGAATGTACCCCCCGAGAAGATAACGGTGTGGAAAGATAAAAAAACAAGAATTTCTCTTTAAAGTTATACAACTGAATAAGAATGGTTTACAGATGATGGATGCGGGTAGACCGGCAATCAGTTCCATGAGATAATGCAGCCATCTCTGATTGAGGTCTCCTATCTGTGAGGATGTACCACAACATGAGAAATATACCGACGTCACTTAATGCTTTCCACTTAAATCAACAGTCATATGTTCTGGCTGTATTCATAACACTATACTCTGCTCTCGGGTGTTGAGTACTTAGACAGTAGACTTGTCTTACCAAAAGGAATATACACCTAAGTTTATGTTAATTTAAGATAATATTTTGGATTTTTTTCTCTGTATTGAAGCTTGGGGTAAGTTATTTTAATTTGAAGTTGTATAGTAAAAAAGGCAATATGAACAAGTTAATTGTCTATAGACATTCACATAAAGTGAAGACTCCCTCGATTAAGTAAATGCTGCCAAAATATAATTGTTAAACTAGGTAAATATACAGACAAGCAATGGTAATGTCTTCATGAGATAAAACAATGTATGTGTTGTGCACATATATCTCCAATGTTAACAAATTTTCGTAGCCAACTATGAAGGTAGAGAGTAAAAAGCATACTACAGTTGAGCGATTAACCAAATCAAATAATCTGCTATAATAATCTCCTATATGTGAGGATTCACGACGACTGGGTTAAAATACATATGTCACTTAATGCTGTGCACTAACTGAATGAACAGTCAATTGTTCTGGCTGTATTCATAGCACTATACTCTGCTCTGGCATGTTGAGTACTTTAACAATACACTTGCAGTACCATGGAACAATATACACTTCCGTAACGTAAATTCACAATCATATTTTGTCTTCTTTATGTCTCTCTATCGAAGTCGGGGGTAAGTAATTTAACATTAACATGATGAAGTAAATGTTGCCAAAATTGAATTGTTAAACTAAAGTTAGAACGGTGTGTAGACGATATGTGAGAGTATCCCGGAACTCATGCTCCACACAATAATGTATACACCTGTGAATAATGTTACCACCTATCTGTATGGATTCACGACGACGGCGGCAATATACCGATGTCACTTAAAGTCTCAGTACGTGTTTGAAAAATGTAATCTTCGAACTTTACAGCTTATTGCAATAAATGCTAAGCAAAAATGACACCGTTCTATGCAATTTCCATATCAATATGAGCTGCATGAAATTCGCCAGATTCATTAACGAGTCCGTAGATTCTACATACTTCAATCAATTTTGCAAGCCCCGCCCAACAGACCATGTGTCAATCAAATCTCTCTGTTTTGTTTACGACCGTTAGGCCTAGGAATACTTTCACTTTCGTGGCTAGCCTGTGTTAGGTTCCTTCTCTTGAATAGTATCTTTCTTTCGGTCTTACCGATGTATCTTGCGAAATTGTGTCATTCTCTCTATTGCAATGAATGAACAGGTGTTTTCAGACGTTTCCTCTGTAGAATAATATATAGTATATATATATATATATATATATAGGTTACATTTGTTTAATGAACGTGCTGATATGTGCGGTCGCAGTGATTTAACGGTAAATCGTTCGCGCCATAAAGGCAACATAAAATAAATGTCTTTCTGTCGATTGCGACAGCTTTTCGACATTAAACCCACCCGGTCAGAGTGCATTTAGAATAAGAAACATTGAAACTGCTTCGGAAGTTTGTTTTCCGAAATTCAGCAGCAAACACGTATTAAGACTAATTCTTTGCATTAAATAAATAGCTGAATGTTCTTGCTGTATTCAAAAAGTTACTCTGCTCTTTCATGTTGAGTTCGTAAACAAGAGAATTGTTGTAACGTTTGAGTATACACACTTCAATAACGTCAAGTTAGGATAATATTTAAAATTTTTGGTTTCTCTATAGAAGACCTTGGTAAGACATTTTAATTTGTTGACTTAGAGTGAAATGATCAAAATAATTAAGAAGTGAATACGTTTATAGACATTCACATGGAGTGTAGTACTCTTCGATGAAGTAAATGCTGCCAAAATGATTGCATTAACTAAGTCAATCTATAAACAAACAGTGGCAACGTCTTCAAGTTATAAAAAGATATATGACTTTTGAAGAAATAAACGAAAGTTTAATAAATCTTGTTAGCCAATGTGCAAATAGTGTGTAGAAAGTATATTACAGTTCAGTGAATAATCACATATAATAATGTGATAAAATAGGCGCAAGTTTTAACGATATCAACACATGTTACACTTTCAAGTGCATTTTGTAAGTGTCGTCCACTATTTCCCCCACCAAATGTCATCCAGAGGGTCAAGTGAGTGGGGGGGGGGCAAGACATTTAACTGAGAGATCCCATCCTGCCACACACCCCTCCGCTGGTAACGCCACTGGTTATCACCTATCAGTGTGGATTCACGACGACGGAGATAATATACCGATCAGTTAATGCCTTGTTATTTGTTAATAAACCTCTCGCGAGCGTTGTTGGTGAGAAAATTAGTGAAGCAAAGGTATTCTCATAAAACTTACAACTGAATAGTAATGGTTAATAATGCAAAGGAGATTCGATGAATTCACAGCAATGATGCATAAACCTCTGTTAAAACATAATTTTATCACGTGAGTTCACTGCGACGACCGATATTCACCAACGTCACTTAATGTTTTGCATTGAATGAATTGCTGATGGATGCGGTTGTATTCATAACAGTCGTCTCTGATCTCGTTTGTTGTTTTGTTTTATGAAGTACACAGTACATTTTTATTGTATGTTATTCAATTTTCCTATGTATTTTACCATTAAAGATTCGGGTAAGATATTTCATTACTACATTGACAGGCTTTTAAAACATCAAGTGAAGACATCGTAGATGAAGTTCGTGATCCCGAAATAAAAGTTACGAACCAGTCAGTGTATATCCAAGCTCTGGCAAAGTGTACATGAAATATTAAGATGAACGAGTTTTGAATATGAAAACCAACATTTAAGAAATTTATTTAAACAACTGACGAAAGACGGTTAAATGTTTTTTTATGAATAATGAAAAGTGCAAGACTAAAAGTTAGAGGCGATACTATACCTGCAGTTGGACAACAGTCGAGGAAGTGCGACGTACTGGCTCAATCAGATCTAACCAAGTTCCTCTCGTATCATACATTACGCTGAGGTTGATAATAAGAAATAAATCACACTCTGAAGTTATAATCGTGAGAAGGTTATTGACTTCGGATATCCTAGAAGCAAAGAGACTAAAAAGAATATGTATCTGAAGTACATGTAAGTATATGTATCTGAATAGTTAAATGTCTTGTTGCAAAATAGCGATAAAATGAACTTTACGTGGTGATTAAATAAAAAGTGAAAGGAGATGGATTCACGGATGTAGATACACATTTCACCAACTTTACTTTCGGTTAATGATTTTCTTCTTCTGTTTTCGCTATCATGAAGTCATCGGTAAGAAATTTCATTTGAATTTATTAGTAAAAATGTAACAGTAACTATGTTGACATAGATTTAAATAAACCAGCAATGGAGTTAATGGTGCCAAAGAATATACACTCTCTGATTGAAGTTATGGTTATTATGTGGGTTCCCTGCAATGGCGGATATGCACGTTACTTGATGGTATGCATTGATTGAATAGCCGATTGATCTAATACTTCTAGCATATCGATGACATTTACACAGCGACGTCGGATATGCGACCATGTCAATTATTGGTTTGTATTACATTAATAGCTAACTGAGTTGGCTGTTAGCTAACTGTTTACTCTGTCCTCGAACGTTGATTACTTTTAACCGGATAAATGTTGTAACATGAAAATGTATACATTTCGAATTATATTTATAGAACTATATATCATTATTTATATATATATATATATATATATATATATATATATATATATATATATATATATATATATATATATATATATAAATATATATATCTAGTTGGAAATGAAAGTATCATTTCTTCCCTTTGCTTTCTTGTGGATATATATATATATATATATATATATATATATATATATATATATATATATATCTTTATATATATATATATATAATTATATATATATATATATATATATATATATATATATATATATATATATACACATATATATTATTATTAGAGAAAACCAGAGAAATAAGATATGACTCATAATTGACAAAAAAGGAGTAAGTTTTAGAAAATATATTGGAATTTTCGGTCCCCCTGGGACCTTCGTCAGCAATACCTGGCAGTCGAATGAAAAGTACAAAATGTGACACAATGAAAGAATGACGCTAGATAAGTGTAAGTTGCAATGATGGAATTAAAACCGAATAAACCATGACTATACAGGAAGCGGATTAAGGAGCAAAGAACGGATTACATATGCTTGTAGAACTGATAGTTGTTAAGGGGTCCCAAGTCTTTGTTGAGGCCGGTGATGTGAGACTTAATACGAAAGATCCAATCGATTTCTTTCTTTTTTTTCCACTGTATTTATTTACAATACCGTAACACATAATACAAAAGAATCAGCAAAAAGACTTACATAAGAAGCTTACATAAAGAAATCATAGAAGTCGTTAAGGTTACACAAATTGTTGTTTTGCTTAGAAATGAAATAGTGCAGGTCAAGTTGAAAGCGAAACTTAAAATAAAAATCGATTTCTTTACGTTTACGTTCAGTGGTTGATTTGAAGTTCGAGGCAATTAAAATACATTTTAGGTTTTTTAGAGAATGACTATGAAGATTGAAATGTTCGGAAACTGGGAATCCTGCAAAATTATCACGAAAAGATTTTTTGTGATTATTAAAACGTAAGCGGAACCGTGAGCCTGTTTCACCTACATAATTGCCCTCTTTGCAAAGTACACAATAGAAAATATAAATAACATTAATAGAATCACAAGAGAGGGAAGGGGGTCTTAGACTAAAGTCAACATTTGGAATCTTGACCACGGTGCCTGGGGTAATATGGGGGCATATTTGGCATCTACGTTTACCGCAAGGAAAATTGCCTGCGGAGGTGGAAACTGAGAGGGGGAGTCTGGAGGAAGTGAGAAGAAATTTAAGGTTGGGGGGGTTGACGAAATGCTAGCATGGGGGGTACCTTAAACGATTCTCCTACAGACTGATCGTCTTGAAATACAGCAAATTCCTGTTTAGGCCATCAGCTGAAGCTCAAAATGTGGCTGTAAAATCAGTTTCGTTCCAGCAACACCGGGTCTAGACTTTTAATGCATTTTTGGGTAGTTTAATGCATCACAAACATTATATCAAAAGTTCTCCAAAAAATTTCCTCCAGTATTTTTGTAAGAAACCCTTGAAATTGGGTATGTTATGTAGACATTACGTGCTACGATGCTATGTATTAGGAACACATGTGCTAACGTTAGATTTGGTACAGTGGTGCATACATACCACTCTTTTCTTATATGTTAAATTACGACTGATATATTTTTTTTGTATAATAGTTGGGTCAGGGTTACAAGAATGGTGGAAGAGGATTCTGGTCTAAGGGTCAGTGAGGGTTGTTTTCAGGCATTACAAGTTGTGCCCCCCCCTCCATTTTCGCCAAAATGGTAAAAAAATCACATTTTCAACTTTGAAATATGAAATACAATTTTTGCACATTATAACTTAAGGGTTTTAATTATACCATTATGTACCACTTTTAATAAACTCAGATATAATACTTTGTAATAAATCAAATATTTTTAGATTTTCCCCCTATGTTATGAATGCATTTCATCTGTGCGTGTATGCGTAAATATACACATATAATGAAAAGTTCCTCTCCATAATTGTTACACTACCCATCCAAACTGTTTTACAAATGCGACCCCCTCCCCCTCTACTTTACATGTAGCTAAATCCCTAGTTACAATGAGATGTACCAATGCCCCAAGACCAGTGAGCTATTTCTTTTGTATAAATCAATATATAAGTTGGCACACTAAGACGTCATGGCATATCGTAGATGTGAAATAAAGTTATAGTCGGTATATATCCGTTACCTAAGTACTCTTTCTACAGTCTTCTGCAAAATTAGGTACTTTCTCCTTGTTACTGAAACGACATGTTTATAATTCGTATTCCTGCAAAAAGAGTTTCCAAGGGAGTTAACGTATAAAAGAAAAGATCGACAAGGTTTCGAATGGTATTTTGAATAATAATAGTTCTATATTCTACAAATAATATGAACAATAAAGGTGAATGGTACAAATAAGTGAATAACGAGGACAGTTAACTTAAGCCCCAGATAGAAAGAAATAATGTATCTATTAAGACTGGGTCGATACACTCAATGGTGTAGTAGAGCTGGGCCTTTGCGATGATTCAAGATACAGGTTCTTCATCAAAAGGCGCGGCGCGGAATTAATAAGTGATTAAAAGTTCATCCAAGGACAGTTGTACTAGTCTTAACAGTATCCACTTCAATTCACTGCATGGAAGTCAGATATGGTATGGAAAAGGGAAAGTCTATTCCGTAGTAGAGGTGAAGATAATTAGATGAAATAAAAGTCACTAAAGACTTGAATATCCTTCAGCCAAAACTTGAACAGATGCGCAGAACATATTAACAATATGAATAAAACAGGTAACGAAATGTTACGGCAAACAATAAAGAACCGTGATATTGGAACAGGGTCAGGGGCGATGGTTCCCCAACAACAGTATATAAACCTTTGACTGGTTTCAGGACGCGGTATTTGCGTCATCGTCATCAGTAAATGTAGTTGTGAATATGCAAGAGGTAAAGCATGCCCATAACACCCTCCTCCCCCCTCCCCTCCCCTCTCAAAAAAAAGTGTGATTTGAAGAAAATGTGGATATTTTTCAAAGGTGTCTGGTAGGTAGGGTAATCTACGTAAAACTACTAATAGCTAAAATGAATATATGAATAAGATCATGTTTTCTGGTTCCTTTAAACTCTGAGGAACAAAATAATGACCACATGACTTTGAAAAAGTTAACCCTCTTCACAAACTTCAAACTTGATTAAAATTTCAGACTAAGATATCAAGATTTAACACCATCACAGTTCATCCTCCAAATCATCTTCCCCTGCATCAACAATCTCAACATCTTCTTGGAAGTTGCTGCAATTTCTATATTTACATAGGTCTGTACACGGTAGTTGTGCATTCATTCAGGAACATCTTCCTTTAAGACATTTGCCGACTCTACAGCTACTGCTGACACACTGAAGCAAAACATCTGGGTCAGGTGGCTTCGTCATCCAAGTGATTATAAGGTCATCATTTTCAAGTTTCCATCCATGTCCCTCTGGTGAGAGTGCATCAATCCTTTGCTGCAATGCCCTACTGTGAATAGCAGCCTGGTTGGTGCAGCGCTTAACATGCTGGATCAGAGCATCTTTTGTTGGTGGTAAACTCTGCTCTGAGGAGGAGATGAACAGAACACCTTGTACCATGAAATTCGATATTTTTGAGTCTCACATTTTATAATGGGGTACCAATATTATTACAATTCAGCTAGAAATATGTTGCAAATTACTTTAATAATTTTAATGGAAAGATTAACCTGATATTGCATCTCAAAGCGTTTAGAGAATTTTTTAATTTTCCTTGGGGGAGGACCCCCATATTCCAAAAGTCCTAGATCCACCCCTGAACACCCAATGAACCACACATTGGAGAGAGAGTACTTTACCTTTCAAGATCTGTATGTCTTCCTTGTCAAGAATTGTATCTAGTTTCTTCAACATAGAGAGTGGTACCTCACTTCAATGGCAACACGGTCTTTTCCTCTAATATTCATAAAATCTGGGCTCATCTTTTTTCAGCTCTGCTGCTTGTCGAAGCAATACCTCAATAAAATGAAATAAAAAAAAGCAAATTGTTTTGCATTTTCTGTTGATCAAAATGTAAGTTTGAACAAATAAGAACTAAGACAATTTTATTTATATACCATGTGATCTGCTCATCTTCTATGGACAAACAAAGACACATTCAAATTTTGCAAACCAGTGTCATGCAAAAAAGAATTAAAACAGGCTTTTTTTGACAGTACAGTACATTATCTCTTAATGTTATGGTTTAAATTATACAATGGTAGATTATATCTGTTACTAATAATAAAGGAGACAGATACTTGTTCATTTTGGTAAAGCTAGACAGGCTGACCATAAGACCTTGCAAACCTAACCTTATTGCACCTTTGTTACACTTATTTTTCTAACTAATATAATATCTCTATCATTCAAATAAAGGGCCACAGTAAGAAAACTATGAAGCCTGTATTTAACACTTAGGCTAGTGCCCAGATGGAGAATTTGAAACAAATTTCCGTTCCTACCACCATATAACAAAACAAATCAGATGACCATGCCACTAATTATATTCAAAGTGGCTATTCTTACGACTAGTTGTAACAATAATTCCCCTTTGCGCATGCGCAGTTGCTATTTTTACAACTGGGAGTACTATTTTTACGACCAGGAGCAACAATATTTTCCGGTTAGGGTTAGGTTAAGGGTTAGGGTTGGATTGAGGGTTAGAGTTAGGGTTACCCCTACTACATGCGCAGTTGCTTTATTTACTTTGAATTCGCATGAAGTCGCCGATGTTGTAAGAATAGTTTATAAATAATTGTTACGACTAGTCATAAGAATAGCCACGGCCAATTATATTATGTTCAGGTCCAACACTGTGCCCTTTGACTTGGATTATATCCCTTAAGAGCTACTGATCTTGCATTATGCAACTTCTCTTAACACTTCAACTATGCCACAGAAGTACAAGTAGAGTCGTGTAGTATGCTTAGGCTTACCCCCATCGAAAGTCTCTGCCTGCTGCAGCTTGTCCCGTTTGCAACGCCTAGTAATGTATTGTTTCTTTTCCCACATATAATAAATTGAACAGGCAATACACCAGAGCTTCTGCTTGGTTTCCTCGATCTTTTCCGTCAATTCTTCGTTTAAAATCATATGGGGTCTCCTCTGGAACTGTCCGTTTTCTTGCAGCAATGTGCTTGCTATCAATGAACCGCCTGTAACACTTATCGTGGAACCCCATCATACTATGCTGTTGAACACACGCTTGATCGTAGTAGGCCATGGAGTAATCAGTAGTACGGCGATATCACTGTCTCCGCCGCTGAGATTAAGCCAATCTTTAGCGCAGGAAGTAACTTTAGTCCATCGTTTATTCGTCAGTGCATTGAATGCTTCAAATTTTACAGATTCAATGTGCACTGAGCACTGTAGATTTCCGTGTGTCGGAGACTGACTAGCGCCCGTGGGAGCCGCCATGTTTGTTGTTTTCTACAAAGATTGCACACAGAACTCATGGCTCATTGGACAATTCATATCACATGGTACAGATATCTCACTGGCGCACAACTTTTGAACGTAAAACGGCAAGTTTCTTAACATACGCAATAAAAAATATAGTTCGATCTTTCGAGCGGAATTGCAAAAAAAACTGCAGGAAAGTACATGGAGAACTTTTGGATCATTAATCTTAATTAATTTATGTATTCAATGCTGTAGAGAAATTTTAGAACCGCAGTTGCTGGAACGAAACAAGCGAATTTCGACCTTCAGCTGATGGCCTAGTTTGATGGAGCGAATGAAAGATTTGATGAGGGGGTTGTAACTGGTAACGAATGGAATGCGTGTGTTGGGACTTTTAGACTTGTATTTTAATAAGTCCTCACGGCTCAACTTGTCGGCCCTGGAAATACCCTGTCTAATTAAGTGAAGGGGTATCCGACGTTCAAGAAATAACCAGTTAATATGGATACCTGGTGTTCAAAATCACATGGGTTGGAGCAAATGCGTTTAAGTCTAATGCATTGGCTGTAAACAATAGAACTCTTGAGATTATGTGGGTGAAAACTATTAAAGTGTAAATACATATGAATATCCGTGGGCTTATAATAGACCGAAGTGGTTAAGGAATAGCCATCCACTTGACCAGAACATGTAGGATTGAAATTTGATGTTTGGAAACTTCGACAGAAAATTTAATGCTGTCATGAAAAGAATTAACATGATCAAAGAAAGACTTAAGAGATTCTTCACCATGTGGCCAGACAAAAAATATATCGTCAATATATCTATAATAATGTGATGGCTTAAGAGGAGAAGTGGATAGCATTTCCTGTTCTAATTCGTGCATAAATATGTTGGCGTAACAAGGTATATGTATATATAAGTATATATATATTAGTATATAAGTATATTTTATTATTTAAATGATATATATCTATATATATATATATATAAATATAAATATATATATATATATATCATAGCGTACATAAGTCATAGCATACATATGTCATACATCTATGACAGTATATTCCGTTCTCGCATGTTGATTAGTTAAACCAAAAGATGTTTGTAACCAAAAAAAAAAATCCAGCACTGTGCAGTAATGTTAGTTTAACTAAATATTTCCTCCTTCTGTCTTCTCTCTAGTAATAAAATGTAAGACATTTCTTTTTTATCGAATCTACTTAGACAATTTGAGACTTAAAAAGTAAAAAGGAATAATGAAATATACAGTGATTATCATACTATGTCTACTTATTATAGCATATAATTTGTTTTAAAGTCGGAACAGTATCAATGTAATTAGCCTCGGATCACAAGTGGCAAGCAAGAAGATGGAAAGGTAATATCCAAATATAAAGTGCAATATTACGTCCAGTAGTGACAAGCTCTGCATCCCGTTATCCACAATATCAATAATTTGACTGTAACGTGATGGAAAATGATTAAATAAAGGAGTACCCTTTAAACGCGGTAAGAATGGTGATTATGTGATAGGTGAGATTAGATAAGTTCAACTTCCAAACGATGATTTATAATCTCTGATGAAAGTTACGATCATCACACGAGTTCACGGTGACGGCGATAATGCATCAAAGTCACTTAATGCTTGAATAAGCTGATTGATGTGGCTGTAATCATTACAGTGTATTCTGAAATCGCATGATGGTTACTTTAACAACATAATTTTGGTGATATGAAAAAGTATACTTCTTCGTCTTCTTCTTCTTTGTCTTCTAATTCTTCTGTAAAAGTGAATGGTAAGACATTAATATCATTTTGAATACTTACATTGAATTATAGTGGTACGGACGTTTACAGTCGTTTAGATGAAGCTAAGACCATTCAAAGACCATGCCAAAATGAAAGTAACATCTTATCCGGTTTTGTCTGTGTAAAAATGGTAACAATTCTTTATGGGATGAAAAGATGGACTATCGTGAAATATATAAACCAAATGTTAACAATCATTACAGACAACTTGCAAACTAATGATACGAATGTTTACTACAGCTCATTCAATAATAAAATATACAGTACAAGAATAAGTTTGAAAATGAAGAGCATGCATATAGCTGTTCGGTATAGTTGAAGACTGTCATGTTGACAAAAAAAGTAAAAATAGTAAAGTCTTTGACTTTAAAAATTTACGTTAACAACTTTCCTATGCTAAGTGAAAGCAATTTTCATACATCTATCATATCGGCTCACTGTGATGGCTGATATTCACTCACGATACTTGATGTATTTAAATGAATGAACAGCTCTTTAAGTTAACTGTCCAAATAAATGCATAGTCTGATCTCTTATGTTGAGTACATGAGAACCGTTATAACATTAGGAAGTATACACTTCAGTAACATAAATTTACAACTTTTCTTCTTCTGTTTTCTCTATAACAGTGTACCGTAAGACATTTAATTTAAATTTAAATACGTAAAAACGTTAGTGTATAGACCTGAATGCATTCAAGATCCTGTCGCTCGAGTTAACAATGCAGCAATGAAAGCGTGAAACTATGTCAGTCTAGACAAACACAGGAGAAACTTCTCAATGAGATGAAAAGATGAACTATTTGAAATATATGAAACAAAATCTTAACAAACAGTTCAGACAGCTTGTAAAGTAGTGATTAAAATGTGTACCCACAGCTTAAGGAATAATTTGCTATACAGTACAAGCGCAACTTTGAAAGAAAATAGCATATTTGTACCTTGGTGGTAGAGTTGTAGGCATTCAGCGTACTAGCGTTCTCAGATCTGGTAGCAACTATATCATATATCACGCCGTATCATAGTATGATCTACTTCAGTGTCAAGACTACAGTCGCAGTCGTCAAATGTAGCTGACATCAGATGTGTTTAAAAGGAAGAGAACGAAAAAGATGATGTAATATCCAAGTTAAAGTACAAAATTGATATATCTTGATCCAGAGTTGTGATAATTAGAACTTGTCACGACGGTATTGTTGACAAATGTAGTAACAACATAATTTGTCTTTAGAAATATAAAACAGTAAACGTATTGAATATGTTAAGTGAGAGCAATTATGATACTTCTATCATATCGGATCACTGCGACGGTGGATATTCACTCACGTTACTTGATGTATTTAAATGAATGAACAGCTTTTTACGTTGACTGTCCAAATAAATGCATAGTCTGATCTCTTATGTTGAGTACAAGAGAACAGTTATAAAATTAGGAAGTATATATACACTTGAGAAACAAAAATTTACGTAACCAACTTTTCTTCTTCTGTTTTCTCTATAACAGGTGGAGGTAAGACCTTTTTATTTTAATTTAAATACGTATACACAATAGTGTTATAGACCTAAATGCAGACAAAATCCTGTCGCTCTAGTTAACGATGCAGCAATGAAAGCGTGAAACTATGTCAGTCTAGACAAACACAGGAGAAACTTCTCAATGAGATGAAAATATGAACTATTTGAAATATATGAAACAAAATCTTAACAAACAGTTCAGACAGCTGGTAAAATAGTGATTCAAATGTTTACTCACAGCTTAAGGAATAATTTGCTAAAAAGTACAAGAGCAACTTTGAAAGAGAAATAGCATATTTTTAGCTGGATGGTAGAGTTGTAAGCATTCAGTGTACTAGCATCCTCAGATCTAGTAGCAACCTTATCATATATCACGCCGTATCATAGTATGATTTACTTCACTGTCAGGACTACAGGCACAGTCTTCAAATTTAACTGACTTCGGATGTGCTCAGAAGGAAACTGTCCACGGTGAAAATGCAATATCCAAGTAAAACTACAAAATTGATATATCTTGATCCACAGTTGTGATAATAAGAACTTGTCACGACGGTATTATTGACAAAAGTAGTAACAACATGATTTGTCTTTAGAAATAGAATACAGTAAACGAATTGAATATTAAGTGAGAGCAATTGTGGTACTTCTATCATATCGGTTCACTGCGACGGTGGATATTCACTCACGTTTCTTGATGAATTTAAATAATGAGCAGTTCTTTAAGTTGACTGTCCAAATAAACCCATTGTCTCATCTCTCATGTTGAGTACAGTAGAGTTGTAAGCATTCAGCGTACTAGCATCATCAGATCTAGTAGCAACCTTATCATAGATCACGCCGTATCATAGTATGATCTACTTCACTGTCATGACTACAGTCGCAGTCGTCAAATTCAAAAAATTACAGTAAACATATTGAATATGTTAAGTGGGAGCAATTATGATACATCTATCATATCGGTTCACTGCGACGGTGGATATTCATCCACGTTACTTGATGAATTTAAATAATGAGCAGTTCTTTAAGTTGACTGTCCAAATAAACCCATTGTCTCATCTCTCATGTTGAGTACAAGGAACCGTTATAACATGAAGAAGTATACAGTTCAGTAGCATTAATTTTCTTTAACAACTTTTCTTCTTCTATTTTCTTTATAACAGATAACGGTAAGACATTTTTTTTTTATTTTAATACGTATACACAATAGTGTTATAGACCTTAATGCATTCAAGATCCTGTCGCTCGAGTTAACAATGCAGCAATGAAAGCGTGAAACTATGACAGTCTAGAGAAAAACATGAGAAACTTCTCCATGAGATGAAAATATGAACTATTTGAAATATATAAACCAAAACTTTACAAATAATTCAGACAGCTTGTAAAATAGTGATAACAGTTTTACTCACAGCTCAAGGAATGATTTGCTGAACAGTACAAGAGTAACTTTGAAAGAGAATAGCATATATGTAGCTGGATGGTAGAGTTGAAGGCATTCAGTGTACTAGGGTCATCAGATCTAGTAGCAAACTTATCATATATCACGCCGTATCAACGTATGATCTTAACTGTCATGACTACAGTCGCAGTCGTCAAATGTAAAAACATACGGCTAACGTATTGAATATGTTAAGTGAGAGCAATTTTGATACATCTATAATATCGGTTCACTGCGACGGCGAATATTCACTCACGTTACTTGATGAATTTAAATAAATGAACAGTTCTTTAGGTTGACTTTCCAAATAAACCCATTGTCTAATCTCTCATGTTGAATACAAGGAACCGTTATAACATGAAGAAGTATACACATCAGTAACATTAATTTTCGTTAAAAACTTGTCTTCATCTTTTTTATCTATAACAGATTACTGTAAGACATTTTATTTTAATTTAAATACGTATACACAATATTGTTATAGACATTAATGCATTCAAGACCCTGTCCCTCGAGTTAACAATGCAGCAATGTAAGCGTGAACCTATGTCAGTCTAGAGAAAAACATGAGAAACTTCTCCATGAGATGACAAGATGAACTTTTTGAAATCTATAAAACCAAAACTTTACAAACAATTCAGACAGCTTGTAAAATAGTGATTCAAATGTTTACTCACAGATCAAAGAATGATTATCTGAACAGTACAAGAGCACCTTTGAAAGAGAATAGCATAAATGTAGCTGGGTGGTAGAGTTGTAAGCATTCAGCGTACTAGCATCATCAGATCTAGTCAACCTTATCATAGATCACGCCGTATCATAGTATGATCTACTTCACTGTCATGACTACAGTCGCAGTCGTCAAATTCAAAAAATTACAGTAAACATATTGAATATGTTAAGTGGGAGCAATTATGATACATCTATCATATCGGTTCACTGCGACGGTGGATATTCATCCACGTTACTTGATGAATTTAAATAATGAGCAGTTCTTTAAGTTGACTGTCCAAATAAACCCATTGTCTAATCTCTCATGTTGAGTACAAGGAACCGTTATAACATGAAGAAGTATACAGTTCAGTAGCATTAATTTTCTTTAACAACTTTTCTTCTTCTATTTTCTTTATAACAGATTACTGTAAGACATTTTATTTTATTTTAATACGTATACACAATAGTGTTATAGACCTTAATGCATTCAAGATCCTGTCGCTCGAGTTAACAATGCAGCAATGAAAGCGTGAAACTATGACAGTCTAGAGAAAAACATGAGAAACTTCTCCATGAGATGAAAATATGAACTATTTGAAATATATAAAACCAAAACTTTACAAATAATTCAGACAGCTTGTAAAATAGTGATAACAGTTTTACTCACAGCTCAAGGAATGATTTGCTGAACAGTACAAGAGTAACTTTGAAAGAGAATAGCATATATGTAGCTGGATGGTAGAGTTGAAAGCATTCAGTGTACTAGGGTCATCAGATCTAGTAGCAAACTTATCATATATCACGCCGTATCAACGTATGATCTTCTTAACTGTCATGACTACAGTCGCAGTCGTCAAATGTAAAAACATACGGCTAACGTATTGAATATGTTAAGTGAGAGCAATTTTGATACATCTATAATATCGGTTCACTGCGACGGCGGATATTCACTCACGTTACTTGATGAATTTAAATAAATGAACAGCTCTTTAAGTTGACTTTCCAAATAAACCCATTGTCTAATCTCTCATGTTGAATACAAGGAACCGTTATAACATGAAGAAGTATACACATCAGTAACATTAATTTTCGTTAAAAACTTGTCTTCATCTTTTTTATCTATAACAGATTACTGTAAGACATTTTATTTTAATTTAAATACGTATACACAATATTGTTATAGACATTAATGCATTCAAGACCCTGTCCCTCGAGTTAACAATGCAGCAATGTAAGCGTGAACCTATGTCAGTCTAGAGAAAAACATGAGAAACTTCTCCATGAGATGAAAATATGAACTATTTGAAATATATAAAACCAAAACTCTACAAATAATTCAGACAGCTTGTAAAATAGTGATCCAAATGTTTACTCACAGCTCAAGGAATGATTTGCTGAACATTACAAGAGCAACTTTGAAAGAGAAATAGCATATTTTTAGCTGGATGGTAGAGTTGTAAGCATTCAGTGTACTAGCATCCTCAGATCTAGTAGCAACCTTATCATAGATCACGCCGTATCATTGTGTGATCTACTTCACTCTCATGACTACAGTCGCAGTCGTCAAATGTAACTGACTTCAGATGTGTATAGAAGGAAACTGTCCACGAAGAAAATGCAATATTCAAGTCAAAGTACAAAATTAATATATCTTGATCCAGAGTTGTGATAATTAGAACTTGTCACGACGGTATTGTTGACAAAAGTAGTAACAACATGATTTGTCTTTAGAAATAAAATACAGTAAACGTATTGAATATGTTAAGTGATACATCTATCATATCGGTTCACTGCTACGGTGGATATTCACTCACGTTACTTGATGAATTGAAATGAATGAACAGCTCATTTAGTTGACTGTTCAAATAAATGGATTGTCTGATCTCTTATGTTGAGTACAAGAGAACCGTTATACCATGAAAAAGCACCTCAGTAACATTAATTTACGTTAATATTTTTCTTTCTTTCTTCTCTCCAACAGTTTTCGGTAAGACAAAACATTTCATTGTATTTTCAAGACATATACAGTACCGTTATTACATTAATAAGGACAAGACACTTTTGCTCAACTTTATGCTGCAACAATGAAATCTTGAAACTAAGTCTTTCTACAGACAATTAAGCAGTGGAACATTCTTCACGAGATGGAAGAGGGACAAACTATGGACATATATACTCAAGTTTAACAAATCTTTTTAGAAAATACAGTCGGGTCATAATTTAATAAATTGTGGATGTCGCTAGTGGCAAAGAGACGGAGAGGAAGGTAATGTTCAAATAAAAAGAGCAGTAATGACAAACTCTATATCCCGTTATATTCAGTAGGAATAAAATGGACTTTTAACGAACGTCACGGGAGACAAAAGTAGTAACCAAATGAATTTTCTTTAATGCTTTGGTTTCCATGTCTGCTGATTGCATAGTTGCTGAGTGATGTGGCTGTAATAATGAAAGTATACACAATTCGCGTGTTGATTATTTTAGCAAGAGCACTGTTGTAATATTAAGAAAAAAAAAACTTCTGTGGCATTTGTTAACTTTATCCTCTTCGTCTTCTTTTTTTCTCCCTATCAGAAATTGGTAAGACATTTCATTTCAATCCGAACTCCAAAAAGTATTTTGTGGTGGGTGATTGCTTTTTGGCTAGTTGCTTAATATTTTCTGCATCTTTAGGCAAAAAACTTCTTCCCTCATTTCTCATCTGCAAATTTAATGGTTTTTTTTTTAATTTGTATGATATTTTTTAAATGCATCTCTCAGCAGCAGAATGGATATTTGTCATCATTACACTATATTTAAAAATGTCTGTTTTTCTTTATAATGTATTCACAAAGGAACATACTATTCCTATAAAAAAGATAAATTTGGAGTATCCAGACTTCTAAGTACACAGAGTCTTGACAGCTAAACGAACATTCCAATAGTATCAGGTTTCTGATGAATCAACAAGAAGATTATAAAAGCCTAGTAAAGTTTCGAAGAGCATTTGCCTATATTGTAACACAGACCACCCTACTGTGATCCAACTTCCTGGAGTAGTCGAAGGTGTAGCCATTCAAAATATTTACTCGGTTAACCAAAGCAGAGTTGCCCTCATAGAAGATATATCACACAGTGGTCACATGGTAATAACAAATATATCCAATTGACGATGGAATATAAAAACGTAGGTAACTGCATATTTCTAAAGTAAGTAGCAAATAAGCTGACAAACAAGGAAGATAATGTCCAAATTAAACGTTCAGATAACAAAATACTCTATATCTCGTGATTCACAGTAGTGATAACTTGGATTTTCACGACTGGAAATGTTGAAACAAGCAGTAAACAACATTATTCTCTTTAAAATTGCAAGGGGCACGTATGATGAATAAATGAGATAGAAGAGTAGATGGTGTGACGGTTTCAATCGGTAATCCATATACCGCATCTCTGCTTATAAATGTATTAAATGCGACTGCATTGTTGTAGTAATAAAAGAATACTCTGATTTCGCATCATGATTTTTTTAACAATAGATTTGTTACATAAATAAAGTACACTTCATTACGTTTGCTTTCATAACTTTTTTTACCTCATCGTTTTCTACATGAAAGGATCGGGTAAGATATTCTTTTGATTTGAAGACTCGCAGCAAAACTATGCTAGTAGTGAGATATTATTTTTAAGTACACATACTTACATCTCATGAAGTGAAGTCCCGGCCGATGGAGGCAATAGTACTGAAGCTTCTAGAATAATTCATTGTGCAGACAAACATTCGATAACTTTTCATTAGATGAATAATGAAAGTAATGACTCACAGTAAAATGAACAAAATAAGACTGATTAAACAAGGCGCCAGTTAAAGAAATATTCCAGTGGCTAATGATGATTGTAGGGAGAAGATTTGTTTTTTGGTGATATTTTGTGAATGAATCTGGCAACAGAGTAGTGAATGATTTCATCACGGCAATTAAGCTGAAAATATTTTTGCTTTCTTGAAGTTGTTAAACTCTCCTATACATAGAAGAAATGTATGTACACAACACTTGCATTTTTATGCAACTCTGATAAGGAAAAAAACATGACAGCTAAGCAAACATGCCAATTTTATCAGGCTTCAAGGAAAAATCTACAAGAAGAGTATGATCGGAAAACAAACATTTTGAAAAATATTTAACTTGGCAATCCTCTCCTGTGGAGAAACAATGACATAGGCAGTCAAAAGTAGGTTACATTAAATAAACCAAAATTTGGATTAGGGGAAAAGTGAGATGGGGTTTCCAACGAATAGTATGGAACATTTTTCTTGTTCAAATAAATGTCACAGTGTCTGCCACCTGAATATCCCTTTTAAGAGAAGGGCTTTTCGTTTTTTGTAAGGTAGTCGATATACCTATGTACTATGTTCTAATCTGGTAGGGTCCTTGTCCTAGCATATGCTAGTTAAGGACCAATATCAACAAATGGATTCCCTTTATATTCGTAACAGTAAGAAGTGAATTCACTTCAGATGTCCGTAGTGTCAAATGAGAACCGTTAATAATAAGTCATAATTTCCATGATTCCAGTCGAACAATCTGGATTTAGGTTTAAATTTATTTTGCATAAGAAAGCTATAAAGCATACATACACGTATACATACATACATACATACATACATACATACATACACACATACATACATACATACATGCATACATACATACATACATACATACATACATACATACATACATACATACATACATACATACATACATACATACATACATACATACATACATACATACATACATACATACATACATACATACATACATACATACATACATACATACATACATACATACATACATACATACATACATACATACATACATACATACATACATACATACATACATACATACATACATACACACATACATACATACATACATACATACATACATACATACATACATACATACATACATACATATATATATACTACTAAAGTTAACGTTAGATTCAATTCGCAAACGGTAGTGGAAAAAAAGTACAAGTTAGTTGTGTACGGCGATGAATTGCCTTCAGCAATCACCTGAGTGAAATTCAAAAGTTATAGTAATGGAAATGGATATGCGTACTCATGATTGCATAAGGGGTTTCTGGGAGTGTGAACGTTAGAAAGAGAAGCTATATATGTATATATGACTTTAAGAATGATAATGATACGAAAAAATAATGAGTAATATGCTCACTGAAGTTTAATGGATATTAAATACACAAGACTCATTTAACAATACTCTGTTTAGAAATAACAACGTATTTTTAGATTGGCGACAGCCAATTAAGTTCAGCCTACACATCTTCGGATCCACTGCAGCAGGTAATAAAAATGGACCAACTTTACGTTCAGAGTCATAAGAACGTAATTAACTTCCGTCAGAGGTGATAAAAATCTGATCCCGAGCGTTTGATTACATTAACTAAAAATATATTTGTAACGTAGTCTATTGCATTTGAGTAATGCAGTTAAGTTTGAGTGACGGTTTTCCCCTTCTCCTCCTTTTTATCCTTACATTATTATAATATTATTCGCTATAGGAGTTGGTAAGACATAATATTTCAATTGAGAGTTAAAGCAAAATCTGTTTGTACAGACATGTGAAGTTAAACGATTTTCAAATCTAAACTACGGTAGTGGTAAAATGTATTTATTGTGATCCAAAGATGTCTCGTGACTTACTGTTCGTTTCGATCCTAGCAGGATCTTCTTCAGAGGCTAAATGCCATTTAGCCTCTGAAAAAGATCCTGCTAGGATCGAAACGTCAGGCCAACTTACTTTTACACATTATATTACACAGGCTCTCTAGTGGATAAGCAGTTTGCTAACAGTTTTATTTTATTTTGACTTACTGTTCGAATAAAAAAAAGACGCCATCAAAATCACACAATTGTTGATGTTCCTATAACTTTAAAGAGCAATGGAAGGATAAAATTATTTAACATTTGTGAAAGAGGAACATAATATTAACCCCCAAGTAAAACAAACTTTCTTGAAATTCTAATATGGCGTTTACGAGATGGTCATGGAAGCTTATACCACTTGTACAAATTACACTAAAGCAAATAGTTTTTCTTTAATGTTGTGACTTACAATTAACTGCCTGAGTATATGTTTGTACTTTGAATTGACATTATAAAAGGTTTATAACCACTGTATTGAGAGTAGTACGAAGCTCTAGATAGGACATGGTAAAATTATTACGTACGTACGTAATAATGCTACGTACGTACGTATGATATCACGTAAGTTCGTGATGTTTGTTACGTATGTACGTGATATGTATTGCGTACGTACGTGAAAAATACTTCGTTCGTATGTGATATGTACTTACTCACTTACGTGATATGTATGACGTACGTACGTGATAATTACTACGTACGTACGTAATATTTATAACGTACTACGTGATAATATTACGTACGTACGTACATAATATTATTACGTACGTACGTACATAATATTATTACGTACGTACGTGATAATTAGTACGTACGTACGTACGTAATAGTTACTACTTACGTACGTAATACTCACTACTGATAATTATAACGAATGTAGGCCTCAGTACAAACGTACGTGTTTTTATTACGTGATATAGCCTATGTTAACACTTACATCTTCATTTCAAAGATGGAGAGAGATGAACTTGTTCTTATGTATTTTAGGCACATGCATACCTGTAGTGTTAGTATAACTCTAACGTACATTGTCTGTCTCCGGCATTATTTTTAAACCGCGGCTCAATCGTTTACTAGGTTGACTTCATTGGTTGGATGATTGATACATGCGAGGTACAGTGAACGAGAAATATAATTATATTATTATATAGTAAAACAGTACGGTACGTTTATGCACGTATCTTGCATGTAGGCCAATATTATATTATCACGTACGTACGTAATATAATTATTTGTCCATGTCCTCTCTAGAGCTTCGTAGAGTAGAACCGCTTTCAGACCTAGGTATATACATGATAAGAAACATAAAGAAAAACTGTGTACGTAGTTGCGCATCTGTGGACACCTGCATTTTCAAATTCCACTGTTAGTGCAATTTGCACTGATAAATTTCGAGAACGGCATTACGGGATTGACAAGATTTTTTTGTTCTTGTTTGATGCATATAAAACCAGATGTTAAATCAAATGATATCTATGTATATATATGGTTTAAAGACTATTCATCACTATACATTATTTGTTATAAAGATTGATTTGACTGTGATGATAACAGAATACATACGATAAACAATACTTTATCAAAGATATGTAGACTTGAGTAACATTACTACAAGTCCATGCCCCACTCTCTCCCCCCCCCCCCCCCCTGTCTACCCTTTGTTCTTCCTTCTTCGCCTCATCCAAGTTCTTCCTTTTCTACTTTTGCTTCCAATACACTAAGACCTGTGTGAAGGTAAGAAAGTGTATTTTACTTTTTAACACTTACGGTAAAAGTATATTCAGTAGATACACGTAAAGCTATTTCAGCCATTATGTTGATGCTCTATTCCATATATATCCACATCTAGTACCGGTTTGTGCAGAACTCCGTGTAATAGATTTGGCGCCTTTGCACTGGCTACAGCTAGCTTCTTATTAAAGAATGAAAGAAAAATTATTTAAAGAAGTCACATCAAACATTTTACTTAACGAATTGTTTACATTGTTAAACATAAGCTGTTGGTTTTCAGTGTAGCTTTACTAGAATGTTGACCACGTAAACCATTTTAATCCTGGAACCATCGATGTGTCCTTGTCCATCTCATTTCTTTCACTTCAGCATTAGTTTCAAACTGTTCAATTATGCAATGTTTGATTGGCATTTCACAGCTTCTGATTTATATGACAGAGGGATGACTTTTCTGTTTAAATGCACATGTGGTACCTTCGAATGTGAAGGGGTGCACGCTGCAAGACGGATTAAATTATAGTATCATTGTAGTGAACTGTCTATACAACACACCATGATCATATTCCAGTCCTTATCAAACTTATTAATCCCTCCACATTACTCCTTTATCAAATCATTGAAGGAAATGTATATATTACTAACACATGTTTGAGTCTTACCTCAATGGCTGATGGTAAAATAACAATGTCATTTGTATTGACACCAGACGTAAATTCCCTTGTTGAACCTTAAATGCAAGTAAGTCAGTTAGTTATTAGTATCAAAGGGTTCAATGAAGTACACTTCTGTAAGGTTAGTTAACGTTATTTTCTCTTATTTTTCTGTATTCTCTATCAACATAAAGAACCGGGTAAGCCATTTTATCTCAAGTTGAAGACGTACAATTAAATTGCATAGGCAACAGTGTATATACAGACATTTACATGAAGTGGTCGAGTAAATTCTGCAAAAATGACAATCTTAAATGAAGTCAATGGACAGACAAACAGGGGAAACCCATGTGTCTACGAAAGCCCATAAGTGCCATTCGAAATATATTTTAATTCATTTCGAATACATTTTTAATTTGTTTCGTGCAAATTAATAATTCATTACAACGAATTAAAATTGGTTTCGAGAGACATTAATAACCAGTAAAAGATAAAAGGTGAACTTTCTATAACTGTAACGGGTGAAAAAATAGTAAACAAACGAATGGTAATAAAACTAGAATCGGAATTGATGTCACGTGAGTAAACTACAACGTCGGATATGCACTCACGTTTCCCAAAATGACATATATTGGATGAATATACATACTCTGGTGTCTCAAGCTGAGAGTATTGTTGTATGAAGTACACTTCTGTAACGTCAGGTTACGTTATTTTATATTCTTCTCCTGTTGGTTCTATAAAAGCCTCGGGTAACACTGTGTTCACATGGGATAGCGCGCCCTATATTAGATCAACGAACGCGTTATCAGCAAACGGGTTAACAAGAGCGGAAACGCTTCAGCAGAAGCTCAGCTAAGCTTCTATTTGAGAAATTTGTTTTGATAGGCAATATTTCTGAGCAGCTTATATATTTGTTGTGCTAATTGATTAAGAAATACGCCAGTTAACGGTGTCAGTTCTGTTCCTCCCATCTCATTTTCCCCTTGCTTTATGCCCCTTCTTAACAGACATAGTTTGTTACAATGTTAGAAAGTTGTAAACATTTATTTTAGAAAAAAAAGACATAAAGATAAATGTATTTCTTTTATCATTGAACTGAGCAATGATAAAATATTGACAGTAACAGTCTGTAATTACAGTTGGGAGCTTAATGTCTTAATGTCTCTTAGTTTCAAATGTAATGTACAAGCAAGTATCGTCATTTTACACTATATTTTAAGTCGTGCTGAGACATTCTTTTGTGACAAGGGAATTGTATAACATTTTAGATAACTCGGATACTATAGTACCAGTGTTTGATACTATTGTACTCTTTTCGCTTTGTCCATAATCTTCAATAATTTGACCAATAAGAGAACTGACGGAGTGAACAAAAAATTTTGTTTGAAGCAAATTATCACAGTCTGAATCATTCTTTCTGGACATGTTAATGTTCAAAATATATTAATTTCTCTCATAACTTAGTTCTGCACTTTCCCCAATTAAATTATATGTAGGATGAGCTTGGAGTCATTAGGTTGCGGGAGGGGTAAAGGCACATATGTTGTCCATCCTGGGGAGGAGCCTAACGGGAGCGATCCTTGGGTAGTAGGGATTAGATGCAAAGGGTGCTATCATCTTCGATATTCTAACTACGTCATTCTTGGTTCAAGGTTTTGTATTGTTTAGTACAAACCAATTTAAAAAATTCGGACCGGGAAAGTCCCTCCTCCCCCCACCCTGCTCCTGTTAGGCTACATAGTAAAGTACATAAGGGATTCCGAGAAGGATAATATATACAATCTAATTTTTGAAGAAAAAGACAGGCATCAATCGTTAATAGTACCAGATATCACGAGATGCACAATACATGTTAAAGTGCCGTGTGCAATGTAACCTTGCGGGGTTTTTCTTATGACGAGCGCGTTATCCCATATGAACACAGTGTTTGATGCTTCATTTTAACTTGAATACCTACAGTCAAATTTAAGCAATAATTAAATATACAAACTATAGTACATGAAGTAATATCACACTTGATGGAGTTTAATAGATGCTTCAGAAAGGAAAACGTCAAACTAAGTCAATGTACAGACAAACGGTGAAAAACTCTTCATGAAATGAAGAGATGCCCGTCTTTTGAATATCAAACTTGCGAAGTAATGAGTAAAATGTTTCGAATTATTTAATGAATAATTAACAGTACAATACTTATTAAACAAGGCGCATATTTGAAAATAGAGTAACAAATTTGGTGCTTAACGACAGATGCATGAGTCAGCATACTCTCTTATTCAGATTGAACAGGGTTCGACTCGTAACATAATCAGACTGCGTTTGGTTATAAAAGTCGTATCCACTTTAACATCAGTATAGTAAAACGAGTAATTAAATTGGAATGTCTCTTGTGTCAAGTGGACAGACGAAAATGACACTTTAGTCCAAATCCAATGTTTTGTTGTGATACACTCCACTGATGTGTTTCAATCGCCGTTAAACACAAAATAAACTTCTCGCTACTGTAGCGGGTGAGAACAAATTGTAAGCAAAGGAATTCTCTTAAAACTTACAATTGAATAAGAATGGTGTAAATAGCAAAAAGAGGGTCCATGAATTATGGGTTCCCAAGCAATGATGCATACATCTCTGATAATTACTGATGTTATCACGTGAGTTCACTGCGACGACGGATATGCATCAACGTCACGCAATGCTTTGTATTGAATGAATGGCTGTTGAATGAATAGATAGTTAATGTAGCTGTAATCATAACAGTCTACTCTGATCTCGCATGTTGATTACGTTATAAAAGAGATTTGTTGTATGAAGTACACAGTAATGTTCTTAGTTTACGTTATCCTATTTTCCTATGTTTGTTCCCCATAAAAGAAAGTAAGATACTAAGATAAAAATGTAGCAGAAGCTACATATACGGACTCGTACATGAAGTGAAGACACCGTCCGTGGACTTCGTGATGCCAACACAATAGTTATACATTAATTTAATGAACATTCTAACGCTGAAAAGCTTTACATGAGATGAAAGTATTTTTAATATATTAATAAATATGAAACCTATTCAACCAACTTGCGAAAGTACAATGCATATGATTTTGTAACGGACTATACAATGTACAAGACAAATCAAACAGGGCGCAGGTGTACAAAGAAGTTAAAAATAATTTCAGACTCATAGGCTGCGGAAGACGGAAGATTGAAAGGGGTGATGCGCATTATGGAAATTAAGGTTCCTTTATGTGCCACCACCTCTACGTAACGTCAGAATTTAACAGTCACTGAACACAAATACTGTGATCACTTCTTAACCAGTTGGTGCCCACAAGTCAAAATTCCTTGATATGGGCTTTAAACGTTTATTTGTGATCTTCTGATTACCCCAGGATGAACAGTAGTGATATAATAAATGTAACGGATACGCAAAGTTGTTAAACAAGAAAGAATTGCTCTTAACGTTACAGCTGTAACAGAAAGTTGGGCAAATTGGTAATGATTGGCAAATGGGTAGGAAATGGTGAGCAAATAGCTGACAACAGACAAAATCAGGTTCCAAACGATAATGTATACACATCTGATTGCAATTACAAATATCACCTATCTCTGGGTTCACGACAACGGTGTATATCCACCGATGTCACTTAATGCTTTGAAATATGGAGAGATGTTTGATATGACTATATTCATAACAGTATACTCTGATCCCGTATTAGTCCCGAGTAGCATAACAAGAAAAATTGTTGTAACATAACGAAATATACCCTCCAAGAAAGTTCTATTACGTTAATACATTTTTTCCTACTTTATTTTGAAGACTTTCTGTTAATAATATGAAAAAAAAAATTACAGTTGGAAAACGCTTTAGTAAACTCGGTTACTTCATTTCATCTTAGTTGTATAAGTCTTCGTTTTTGCTTTCTTTACGTATTCCTTAGCAATAACCGAAGGTAAGTTTATCATATACTGTATTCTTTATTCACAAAGCTCTTTGCGGGAGCTTCGATTACTGATATTTATTTTATAAAAGCCAAATTAGACTAGATTGAGCAGGATATTATTAATAATTAAAAGTCATAACGTTAGGGCATTTGCCACATTTCCGTCACAATACATTCATTGACAATGTCAGCGGTTATAAAGAGGATTTCTTTATAGCATGCAAACGGAAATCTGATACCACCTATCCTATTGTATACCAGACCTTGTAACAGTGTTTTAATGACTCGTTTGGGGAACAATTATGCCAAATCTGATCTATTTTCTACTTCGTTAATATGTTTACTTTCCATCTGGCTGTTGATGCGGGAGTAGCATAACAAGAAAAATTGTTGTAACATAACGAAATATACACTCAATGGAAGTTCTATTACGTTAATACATTTTCTCCTACTTTATTTTGAAGACTTTCTGTTAATAATATGAAAAAAAATTACAGTTGGAAAACGCTTTAGTAAACTCGGTTACTTCATTTCATCTTAGTTGTATAAGTCTTCGTTTTTGCTTTCTTTACGTATTCCTTAGCAATAACCGAAGGTAAGTTTATCATATACTGTATTCTTTATTCACAAAGCTCTTTGCGGGAGCTTCGATTACTGATATTTATTTTATAAAAGCCAAATTAGACTAGATTGAGCAGGATATTATTAATAATTAAAAGTCATAACGTTAGGGCATTTGCCACATTTCCGTCACAATACATTCATTGACAATGTCAGCGGTTATAAAGAGGATTTCTTTATAGCATGCAAACGGAAATCTGATACCACCTACCCTATTGTATACCAGACCTTGTAACAGTGTTTTAATGACTCGTTTGGGGAACAATTATGCCAAATCTGATCTATTTTCTACTTCGTTAATATGTTTACTTTCCATCTGGCTGTTGTTGCGGAAGTTTGGTCAATAAACCTCCAGCCCGTTGGAACGTCTACAAAACATTTTGCCTCCACATGGGCAGTTTCCATGCCTTATTTTTGCCAAAATTACTTTGCTTAAAAATCTGTTTTATTGGCACGCTATAGCTAGGAAAGTTGTGTGAATACGTATTCGACCTGCAATGGTCGTAAATAGACCTCAGGCTTTAAACTGAACATGCATAGCTTCTTAACACCATTAGGCTCTTTGTGTAAACACTGTGTGGAAATATGTTCAGGTCTACAGTGTAGTTAATCATACAGCGTTCACACAAAGACCCTCATACCAGAAGAAAATATGTGGCAGGCGTTGCAGACTAATTGGTAAAAAGAGGTCATTTTACGACCAAGGCAAGTCGATTACGTAATCTCAAGAAACTTTTCGATGATAGCTTGCTGTAGTTAGGGGTCTATACAGCATACCTTTAAGTTAAATAGGAAATTATGGGATGATGGATTCGAGCTACAATGGTGATATTATTATCTTTGCTTTTATTATTATTATCATTATTTTGGGAGATGGGCACCATGAATGAATGTAAGTTGTATACGAGGACTCACAGACGAAAGTTAGCAGGGTAACATAGAAATAATATACGAATTTGCAAGCGAATAATATACTCTGATTTTTTTTGCTTATATTTGTTACTATCTATACTTAAACCTTTTTTTCTAATTAGTAGAATCACTGTTTCCAACAAAGTGAAACATCTACTGACTTATTTTGTTTGTCCTTCCCCACTCATTCTCACATCCTGATCCTCCGACATCGCACTCTCTTTTAGTGTTAGTTGAGCATTAATGTTCGTAATCAGTGCAACTTTTGTTTTATATCTTTCACTTTAGATTATTAGATGTGACTGACCATACAGCCTGCTTGACTCTGAACTACAATTGCTAGTGCATACATCATCGAATCGGAACTTGAATTTAACTTTCAATTATCGAGATTATTATGATATAGTTATATAGTATAGAAATAGTACATGGCCAAGATATTGTGAATTAAATGGGATAAGGAGGTAAGGGTGACGGTGGAGGAGGAGATAGTAATGGTTATAGGGTTAAATGTAAATATGAAACGGGTGTAATTGTTATGAGAGGTACGAAGATTAAGATTAAGATTGAGATTGAGACTAAGATTGAGATTGAGATTGTGATTTAGATTGAGATTGAGATTGATATTGAGATTGAGATTTAGATTTAGATTTAGATTTAGATTGATATTGAGATTGAGATTGAGATTTAGATTTAGATTTAGATTTAGATTGAGATTGAGAATGAAATTGAGATTGAGACTGAGGTTGAAATTGACATTGAGATTGAGATTAAGATTGAGATTGAGATTTGATATTGAGATTGAGATTTAGATTTAGATTTAGATTGAGATTGAGATTGAGATCAAGATTGAGATTGAGATTGAGATTGAGATTGAGGTTGAAATTGACATTGGTATTGAGATTAATATTGAGATTTAGATTGAGATTTAGATTTAGATTTAGATTTAGATTGAGATTGAGATTGAGATTGAGAATGATTAATGGTTAATGGTTAATGGTTATAATGGTTATAATGGTTATAATGGTTACTGATTACTGATTACTGGTTATTGATTATAGGTTACTGGTTACTGGTTGATGGTTGATTGTCGATGGTTACTGATTACTGATTACTCATAACTGATTACTGATAACTGATTACTGATTAGTGATTAGTGGTCAATGATTACTAATTACTGATTACTGATCAATGATTAATGATTTAGGATTAAAGAGGTTATGAAGTGGTGGGTTTTCATATCTTGGAATAGTTTATCTACATTACTACAACACCATTCATGCACAACTTTCCGTAAATGCGACTTCAAACGCCAGAAATTCGCTGTCAAAGTATTCCCAAGAGACCTCTCGAGCTGCCACTCGTAAAAAAATTCAAAGCTGCCCACCGCAGTTCATCTGACGTCATCAAAGGAACCATTTCAGCTAGAGCCGACTCCCCGCTGTTTACCGATACGGCGTTGTACAGTTTACTACATGTAACCACAACACTCTTCTCATCAATTGAAAATGTCTTCTCCCGAATCTTCAGATTCCGAGGAAAGGGACTTCACCTTTCAGGACATTCGTAAGCTTTGACAAAAATTTTCTTGAGGAAGAAGAGGAGGAAATAGTTTACGAGGGTGATGAAGATATCGGTGTTTTTCCCTATCAATTGAGCCCCTTGCAGAAGAATTGTAAAACGATCCCGATGGCCGAGACGCGTCGCTGCCGATCGAAGTACACGAGCAGAACGGTTGGACTATCCTGAACCGAAACTGGTCGGTTGAGCATAAACAGACCCACCATTATTAAGACCATCATATGAATAAATTATCTCGAATGTCAATGATCCTGCTACTTAACTACGTAGCGAAGCTTGTAGAATTTTGCCACTTACAATGCAAGAAAGATGTGACATTCTGTACAGTGCAAGTGCAACCCTATAGTATACTAGTAGTGGTAACATGGGTTCTAGACCTAAAACCTATACGTTGTATAACTGGCTAGCCCGTGTAATTGTATCATCCAACTGTTACGTAAAATCATAACACTACGCCAGTTTTACCCCCAAAAAAACTTTCTGATTTAGTATTAATTGTTCTAAATCCAACTGGCTTTAAGTTTTTTGCAAAATTTTAGGTAACCAATAAAATAAATCGTCATTTACTGCATCAAGGTGGCCTAGGCTATGGTCAAGTAATTTGGCAATAGTATAGGCCTACAGGCACTAGTAACATTGTGTATGTGTAGTGTTTTGAACGAGTCGTGTTCAAATTCTTCGATTTCTGTCATCTTTTGGAAAAGCGTGGAGCAACCTGCAACCACATATCGGCTCGGCATATTTAACAGTTACGAGATAAATTTACTTAAAAACAAAACTCCAAACACCGAATCTCAAATACTACGGAGCACTGCAACAGTGTAATGTTGTGTGTTTTCAGACGTTTAAGAAAGTAAACGTAGCGTCCCGGAAGTGAGCTGAGCACCTCGACTGACGTCACGCAGCATTACCGTAAATAAAATCGTTCATTCCTCGAGGATGTAAGCTTCGTGTGACCATAAAGCTATGTCGGTAATAGCTCCATGGTTTGAAACAAATTGGATATCATTGGAAAGCTACGAGTGTACAAAATACGATGATAAAGAAAAAAAAAACCCATTTCATAACCTCTTTCATGATTAATAATTAGTGATTAATGATTAATGATTACTGATTAATGGTTAATGGTTAATGATTAATGATTACTAATTACTGATTATTGATTAATGATTACCGATTAATGATTAATGTTTAATGTTTAATGATTAATGATTGATGATTGATAATTGATGATTGATGATTGACGATTGACGATTGACGATTGATGATTACTGATTACTGATTAATGTTTAATGATTAATGATTAGTGATTAGTGATTACTGATTGATGATTGATGATTGATGATTAATGATTAAATGGTTATTGGTTAATGATTAATGATTTTTAAATTTTTACCGTAGTTATTTGTGTAATTTCATTAGTCTAATAAACTAGGCATCATAAATAACAATTAATGTCTTCTTTTGTTCTTATAAACTTTTCTTTTGGATACAAGAAATTGCAAAAACTTGGTATTCCAAACGTCTGGCACATTATAAACTTAGGGTAGGGGGAACGAGTTTTGCTAGAGGAGGGGAGCATCCGTCAGCGTAATAGTTTGCACCGAACAATGTGAAATGTGCCTATAGCATATAGCATAAGTGGATATATTCCTTCAAAATGTGGACATATTCCTTTAAAATGTGGACTCCAAACATCACGAAACTGAAGATCCGAAGAGCTATTAATGATACGCAAGATTGTTAATTATTAATGATACACACTATTGCTTAAGTCGTAAGAAGGATTCGTGTTCCGTCGTTCTGTGACATGGTACATGGGTAAGTACAAATTAATTTACTTTACTGTTAGAGTGTACATCAACTTATATATTTTATGTTGACTTGTAAAATGTTAGTTTGCTTTCCTTTTCTTCTCTTCATAATTCTGTATTTATTGATTTCTTGTAGCTTTTTATAGTGAAAAGTAAAAAAAAACGGAAGAAATTAACTTACGTTTTAGGGCCAAAGGCTATGGTAATTATGAATGATCTGCAGAACAGGGTAGATATTAATGATGTAGTCTGGGGTAAACATTAAAGATACTCATACAGAGGTAAAAATGAAACACACATTTCCTGTAATTATTGATGATACATATGCTAGAGTAAACATTATCGTTTCAGTATGGGGTAAATATTGATGATAAACGGACTAGGGAAAATATTAATGATATAGTCCAAGGTAAAAAGTTATGCAACTTTTACCGAAGTAAATATTGGAGAAATATTGACTGTCAATTTTAATTGATATGCAGGATAGGCAAAATTTAGGATAAATAACTGAGATGAACATTTATGTTACGCAGCCTTGAGTGAATATTAATAATGCACAAGTTGGATTAATATCACTTATAAAAAGCTACAAGTTTATATAACAATGATAAAATAATTACAAATAATTAATGTAGACGATGCACCCCAATGGAAACCGTTTCAAAATTTAATTTAGCTTTTTTTTTTTTAAATTTAGCAATTAAGATCATAACTACTTGAATTGTCAGTATTTGAGATCTCTGAGCTAATTAGATTCTTGGCGATATCTGAAATAATTATTCAAAATATCTCAACTAAACGTCCACAACTCTTTAAATTAATTCCAGATATCTGAAACTGAGTTATCAGCTTGCACATAATTTATAGGCATGCAACCCTTGTGTTTTAGAATTTATTTAGAAATTATACTTTACCAAAGGGATTTTCCATAAATATTTGTCATATATGCCAAGAGAAAATTTAAATTCCTAAAGAAAAGCGCATGATGGAATTCAGAATAACAACTTCAACAACATGGTGATTTCAAATGGAGCTGTTCTAGAAACTGCGATACTAATAGGTACACGATATTTAAAATGGGTGTGGGACATGGTTCAGTATTAACAATCAGTGTGGGAAGATTTGTACCAATACTCCAGGTCTCTTTCCCTTTTCAGCCTCATTAAAAAAATCAGAGTATTTATGAACACATCTTTCTTCTTAGACCTAATTATAGACCGACTTTAAAGCCTAAATACGACTCGGGATGCACTGTTCGCTTTTTAAATGTCAGGGATAATTTATCTGGGGGAGGACTCGAAGCACCTTACATGGGTCACCGAACACAGTGCCTAGAACCTCCTTCTTGACATAATTCACTTCTGACATTCCATAAAGTTTCATATTCTTTCTTAAATCACTCTGGATAAATTTTGAAATCAAGTGTACGCCAATGGTATAAACAGGGAGCTGCTACAGGAGTTGTGGCTCCCTGATATAAAGCACCCTAACTTGGTAGTTTTTGAGTTTAGTTCAGTACAAACAATAATCTTCTCTTGATCTTTTCGTTTTCCCATCACTTTTTCTTCAAACCTAACACAAAGTATCTATGAGCACAACCTCTCAATTAGAGCTTCTTATATAGACATAATTCATAGTCTAAATATGCCCCCGCAAAGCACATGGTTCTAATGTACCGCAGTGAATCTTTGCTTTGAACCAATTGATGGGTTATACACTGTCTTGTTCGACTTTGCCTGTCCGTCAGTTTACTACGTATCCATGTACCGCGTATAGTTTGATTGTGTGTATATCTTCATATACCTAGCTGTTGTTACCACACCACAATTAGAGTAGTATACATCCGCTCGAAAAGTTGACCATTGTCGGAAAATGGAACTAAAATTACTTAATGTAAAGCTTGCTTTCAAGCATATTATCAGTTACCATCATTGTTTTTCTGCCTTACGTGAAAGAGCATAATTTAAAGCACAGATTGTGTGAAAATAGGGAGGATTGAAGGTAACATAAACCATCTTTAGAAATTCTTTGGTTTAATGTTGATATTACTCCGAGCAAGCAGATGGAAGAGTTGGGGTTTAGTATGCCAAACTTGCTCCTCCTCTAGCTCAAAATCTAAACAGTTAAGATAAGTACCATTACAGGCCAATATCTCAGCTATCGTGCATGTGGTTGGTAGGATATCCCAGTTGAAAACTTCTGTCAATGCTTTGGCGAGTTTTGAAAGTGACGAGTTTCGTATGTAAGTCAATGGAACAATTCATTGTTGTGCAACATTTGTTGATCAAAGTCACTGGTTTATGAAGGTTGTACACAAGAACTGCTGCGACAATCGTTGCCTTACGCTATTTGGTGATTGTATGAATTCATTGTAAAATATGTACGCTATGCAGTCATCACATGATTAATCTAATGTGGCGTTTTTAACCATACATTGCAAGCATTGCATGAACCCGGTAAATCCGGTGTTTGATAGAACTAAAGGTAATGACGCTCAGTCCAAATATCAAAGTTCAAAAACAGAAGCCACACCTAACTATGCCATTGATACAGACAAATAGTCAAAACAGCACAAAAAGCAACTACGCTAACTAAAGCTACTCCAGCAGGAACTTACGAAGAGGTTGACGAAAGTAGGCGACATCAAATGAGGCTGTGACGTCACACCTACAAATGACAAATTAATTTAATATTGAGGCTACTAACAGAGCAGAGTACAACAAGCTTAATGTGAACTAAGGGAGCAATTCATATGATTCACTAAACAGGAATTTCTCAACCTGTAATCATCGATGCTAATAAATATTCACAAAACAGTAAATCAGTAGGCTGAGTTGCTACGATAAGCTGAACCGACAAGTTCAGATCAGTGAGAGTGGGGAAGTTAACAAGAATAACTGCAACATATTGAATCGCTCATGAACAATATGAATTTGAATCACTAAAGTATTAATACTGCCAAAGTACCAACTCTTCAAGCGATTTGTAAATATATCTTGTGTCCCAGCAAACGACATCGAGTTACATACTAATGTTAAACGTATAAAAGTACATTGTGTTTAGCTATCCAATAAGGCAGTGCTCACTTATTTCGATAGGAATAGTACGCGTATAAGTATATATATATATATATATATATATATATATATATATATATATATATATATATATATATATATATATATATATATATATATATATATATATATATATATATATATATATATATATATATAGATAGATATATATATATATATATAGATATATATATATAAATATATATATATATATATAGGCCTATATATATATATATATATATATATATATAGGCCTATATATATGGTTGGATTGACCCATAGGGGTAAAAATCGCGAAAAAATGACCCATACGGCGAAGTTTTTGAAAACCTTGAATAAAATCACGAACAATGGTAAGATCTCTATAAGTTTTCCAAGAGGTACTATGTGCAATATGCCTGATGTGACTGTATTGGTCAAAATCTTCAATTCCCAACGGCGGCAGATATACCTTTTTTTGGCCCGAAAAAAATCCCCATGACTTATTTTCACTACGCAGCCACCCATAGGGAGAATGTGTATATTGGACGCCTTAAATTTATGTATGTATATTTCTCCTTTCATGAAGGTTGTTAGGGATAAATATACTTCCTCATAAAGGGAAATATAAGAGTTAGTACATTCACGTTATTTTCCTTGGTAGGTAGGGATTAATAATATGCACGCTGGTGTAAAATATAAACTATACGCTGTCCCAACAATTCCATATCTAAAACAATGTAGACGGAGAGACAAAGAGTTGGGGAGATATCTTTTCGAAAACTACCACAGAAAATGCTGTGAATACATGAATATTCAACAAAATTAGGAAACTGAGTTCTGAAAATAGACATTCATGATACATAAAAAACTCAGACGGCAAAAGAAACAACACTCTCAGACACAATAGTCAGGTGGGCGGTAACAAGTTTTATTTGTACCAACTATCATAACTGTAACAAAAGAAGGGTTAACCTGGAAAGGCGTAAAACCAATTTGAACTGTAAAATAAAAATTTAAAAGTGAACATTCAGTGGTGAGAAATGGGAAAACTTATTCCAAAACACATTTTCATTTCATGAAGATAAGCATCTACAAACAGTTTTGGAATCAAAACTCCTATAATTAGCATGATTTATGTTGCAAAATAAGCACCATGTGTTCATGTGGCTAAAAGGACAGATCCGCAAAATTGCTTATTCCAGTAACCTCAAACATGTGCGTTTGTTCATGGCATCAGAAAATCTCTGTATAGTGTAACAAAGATTATATGCACTCCTGCCTTGGCAGCAGACTGAAAAAAGGGTTAATTGACCTATGCTTATGTCCACTTTAGGCAGAGAGAATGAGACAATCAAAGGCACACAATCCTCTAACAGAGTTTTACATTTGTAAATAAAAACACACAGTTACATTACATAATGAAACAAACAAAAAATACACTCAGAAGGAAATAAGAACAACAAAGCAATATCATACCAAAATATCACTCTAACCTATAGCCATGGGGAAATACACCTACACTACTGTTCTGCCCTCATAAGAACACATAACTCCTTACATGAGATATATTGCTTTTTGATAAGTGTGATACAAAGGTAGGCCATTTGGGTCTGAAAAATGCATATTGGCTTCTTCACCAGGCTTCCAAATTGAGCTAGGGTTGATTAAATATCTCTGATGATCTCTGAACAATTGATCACTGTAGGAGTGTAACTGAAGTATAAACAGACAGGTATATACATTGGATAGAACACAATCCTGTTACACAAATTGTGGAGCAATCTTATCAAACAGCATCTCTTTAAAACACAGTTCTGATGCATATATTTGTGTTTGTTAAGCAACTACTGTACAGTAGGATATGATATCCCTACAATTAAGTGTGTTGTAAAACATATCTGTGTTGTGCTGTACAGGCCTAACACTGATCCAAGTTAACCATACATGCACACTTTTTAGTGGACTATGGTGATAATACTGTTCACATATCTGCCTCCACTAATCGTAAATGTGTCAATCATTACCCTGTGTCATATACTCATGGTGGACTGTAAATCAGAATATATCTCCTTATAACATAGTTCAGATGCATATCTTTGTGTTCATGAAGCAAATACAGAAGGATATGAGATTCCCACATCATACTGTCACTTTGATCCTTAAAAGGTAATTTACCTGTATATATTTGCCCTGAGGAGTAATAAATGTTACCCTTTTAAAAGGATACGACAAACCTTACCCTTCAAGAAAGGTGATTATGATGCAAATAGCCTGTACTGCTACTACTGACAAACTTTGCATTTCTCGAAAGAAATCATATGAAGCCAGGAGGAAACATATTCCTACAAGTCTTGTTAGTCCTCCCATTTCTGTGGTACTTAGAGGAGAATATACCTGTTTATAGGCTCCCTGAGAGAATAATACGTAAGACCTGTCTTAAAAGGATACACATAAGTTTTCAACGCATGTGATGTACTGTAATGATGTATCAACGTGGAGTGATATTTCTATATGTCAACATTACCTTTCTTTAACACCTTTCTCTAAAAGCCAACACTCCACGAGTCCATGAGTATGGAAATATCATGTAGCTAGTATTAATACCTACTGAAGGGATGTCCTCCCTAATGTGAACATTTTACTTTACTACAATTGTGGTCCTTCCAAAAGCTAGCTCTGCTCTCGACTCAAGGGTAACTCAAAACTAAGGTAGAAGACTCATCATCCAATGTTACTCCTGCTGATGCTTTCTCTTCATTTGCCATCTTCTTATACTTGTTGACTTCGATCATCACGTTTGTTTTGAAAGTCTTCCCATCATGGCCAACGTGTTCATGAACATTGAGGAATTCTAAAATATCCCTGCGACCTAAGTTAATAACAAAGAGAAACCAGAAAGCAAGTGGGCTGATTGTGATTCTTACCTTTTGAGATTATAATCTCAAGCCCTGCCCCCTAATAAATGTGCATAATATCAGATTGAACACACATTATCATGTACCCGCTATCAACCACCACCTTCACACAAAGTATGATTCAATTCCTAAAATGTTTACATTTGACCGTGACCTTATTAATATTTATGGGATAAGCACCAAATCCATAGGGCTCTTCTCTCACTATGGTGCATCTATTTACCAAATATGACTTCAATCCAACTTGTCGTTGTTCAGATACCGTGTTTACAAGCTATTTTAGTGAAAACCAACTTAAGCCCCGCCCACTAATAAATATGCATCATCATCTTGAATATATATCAAAATGTACCGGCAATCTACCAACACATTAATACCAATTATGAATAAATTCTGACTTTCGGTTGCGGAGTTATTAGCATTTGGAGATTTTCAGGTTGACCTCGTGACCTCATTATTCATGAGATTAGCATCAAAATCAACAGGCTTCATCTACTCACTGTGGTGCATCTATGTACCAAGTATGACTTTAATCCAACTTGCCATTGTTGAGTTATAGTGTTTACGAGCCAAGGGCCTCACATACACACACACCCAAACACGCACACACTCGCAATCATCATCGCATAGATTCCTTGAACCTTCGGCAAGGAATCCAAAAGGACAATTCTAAACCATCCCCGCAAGTTTCAGTATAGGCCATATCATTTCAAAGTAAGGAAATTATTTCTCACATTTTGAACTTAAACCAATCACATTGCTCGATCTGTTTGGTCTTTGGAAAATATGTTACAACATCTCATTGTTCAGGGTTCTTCTTACTATGGAATGTCATTGATAAAAAATGTTGTTCCCTATGAGGATTGAACTTGGGCAAGTTCAAATGTCTATAGCTAACTTTTGTTCCGTGACCAATGTCAATGGGAGTTAAGTGTGTTAAAAAACTTGATCTTTCCACATGTAATATATTTGGGATTTTTCTGTAAGTGAAGCAAACTTATGGAGGCTCATGGATACTTGAGAAAATACTTATCAAAGCAATAATACAGTTAAACATAATTGTAAAGTTGCTGTTTAGTAATGGTATTAAAAGTAATAATTGGAATCTTAGTGAATACTAAGGTCAAAACATGAACATGGCATTTTGTTGAGAAGTAAGAACTTGTTGTGCAAATTGTTCTTTTTCTTTCATTAAAGTTTATCATGGGGCATGTCTAATGAGATACAGGTGTAGGATAGGCCCAGGCCTAGGTCTTTCCAATTGGCAGGGGTTTATACTGAAGGTCTCAAGTTACGTACGTCTTACAGCTTTTGAAATAATGGCCATGCCGGATAACCATTAATTGCTCAAATAATCAAACGGTTATATGGTTAGTGGATTAACCAAAATAACACAGACCTAATAAGTAACCCTAAATAAAAATTTTCAACAGTCAACTCTCTCAGTGTTTTACTGGTTACAAGTGTCTGTCACCTATTTCAAGCCATCCTTACCTCTACAGCAGATCACTTTAACAAAACTTAAAGAATTATTTAGCATACCTTTGTCAGGGAAGTACCAGACTGAAAAGTTGTCTAGTTCATAGAACTCTATGAGCCACAGGCCACCGCTTTTTGTATATTTGTTTCAGGGGTTTCTTCTGCTTTCCTCTTTCTTGCTGAGTGCTTATTGCCTATTGACAAAGTTAATAAAACATTGAAGACAACTGATAAACCATTTTACAGTCACTAGGCTGAAATATTACCATATGAAGTTATTCAGCCTGTAAAAGTTTAAGCACCAATAACACAACAAATTGAAATTCATTATGAGGGCGAGGTATCACATATCAAAGCCTCCTTCCTATGAATCCATACTTATATTCATCCGTTTCCTTAAGAACATCAAAAAAGCAGTTCTAGATTTTGCATGCTACAGTTGTGGTGAGGAACAATTAGTTATGGGCCTAGGCTAGTTGCCAAGCAAACGAGTAAACTTGATACAATTCATGGATGATCTTACATTGTAACTAGCTACAGTAAATCCCTAATGAAATGTAAATGCTAGCTTAGGTTGGGTCCTTTGTCCAACTCCAGAGACCAAAGACTAGAAATTTAACATAGAATGCTCTGATCTGGCAATTGCAAGTTGCTACCTCCTACTTATGATTATGCAAGCTTGTGACCTCTCAAAAGAAGGGAATATCGCGAGACATGCATAGATCAAGCTAAAGGCAGTAAAAATAATTTCTGAATCGTTAAGGCGAAGTGTGTATCTCACCCAAGAGGCAATTTCGCACTATAGTTCATTTATTTAGCAGTTTTCCCAATAATCCGCATTTAGCAAAATACATATGTTACATACATATGTTACACTTGATAGGCGCTACATACACACAACTAGGACGTTATGGTACCATAACAATATCTACAACAATATCTATAAAAAGGGCGAATCTATTAACCTTACATTAATATTAACTTAACGAAGAAGATGTATGGAAGTTCTGATCATATATCCGTTATTCCTTTTTTTTTAATTAATTTTATATTATATTTGCTGGTATATTGCTTCACGCAAAACTCGGCCTATCTAAGACTCGTTTTTTTTTTATTCCGCTTTGAAGATCTCCTCGGAAAATAAGTTTAGAGCTGACATAAAAGTTTATGGTTTTTTATATATTTTATTATAATTATATCTTTTCAAGGAAGCATATATTGCTTTATTTGAATCGTATTCAGATTTCAGGAAGTGGCTGACAATATACGAGCTGAACTACACACGACTTCAACTGTTTTTCATTTCCTTCTTGAGATACAGCATGCATGTAGGGCTAACACACAGTTTCATGGGATTTCTGTCGACCTTTTTGTTAACTATATCTTGTCTATAGTTCTGAGTAAGTATTTCGGCAAGCATACGACTGTGTTTAAGACATGATGGTGCGAGCCCTTCTATTATAGTATAATAGGTCAATGTTTTTTCTTCATATCAAATACAGCTGTATGTTTTGTTACTAAAGCCATCACCCAGGAAGGGAGATGATTGTGGTTCAATATTATTTGGCCATGTTGCGTTTTCAACCCACGTAGGACAGTGTTCCCCTACTTAGGCCATAAAGTATATGCATTTACCAATCCACCCCCCCCCCCTCCTTCCTCACCCAGATTCCATCCGATTCTGGTCTTTGCTGTGGTTGCAGCTACGGGTGTGTGGGTGTGTGTTAGCGTGTACGTCTGTAGCACTTGCTTTGGTCCGCGACAACTCACCAACGGAGTGATGGAAATTTGACATACTGACCGTGTAGATGTATTATGGTAGGTGAGCCCTATTGTTTTTCGCCATGATCTTATCAAAAATAATAAGGTTATGGGGTCAAACGTGAAAATCTTTACATTGCAATAACTCGGCAGATTGTAGCCAAACTTGGTGTTCAATTGTTGACCAATACCTGGTACATGTAGGCCTAAATGCATTGGGAACATCTGGGCCCCAAAATTCCCGGCCCCTTTTTTAGCTGGGTGGACCCATATTTTATTTCCAACTTAAATGCATTTAGGGACACATTCTTTACGCCCCAATTTTTGGGGCCCAAATACTTTGAAAAATGTTGTCAAGTTCATTCCATAAAATTGCGTAATGACATACAATACTTTGACATTCCACTAAGCAAGGAATCATAGTGTCCGTTGGCTTTGTCTGCTTGATTCAGTGTTCAAGTGTAAAAGATCGAAATTTTCTTTGCGTGATTACATTCTAATACCAGTTTCTAATGCTACTGGAATGTTTCTGTAAATTATCTTCGTGGAAAGTATGATATTACTTAGTTCTATAACTAAGTTAAATCTTTGTTGTTGGTTGGGTGGTCCTTTACCACAGTTATATGTTGGTCTAGCAAGATCCGGCTCATTGTAATGTATCCGTTGATCTATACGTAGACAACACTGGTACAACCACACGATAGATCAAAATATAAGGGCAGTTTAGAGGTAAAGTTACTCCTGACGGAAATTTCCAAGCATCGTCTACATATCCTTTCGAAATTCTTTACCCGACGTTGTCAAGTTTCAAACGTAAACATGCACAGGCAAAGAGGAATGCTTATACACGTCCAAGTTTTGTTTTTCAAGTTTATTTTACGGGATATGTTTAATTTTCCATGAAATTCAAATTTAATTTCCGAATAGTCTATTATTAGAAGTCTTATACTATATGTCCAACACAGCACAATACACGAACTACATGACCGCACCTTCATTAAATCACAGTGTGTAAACAAACTACAAGTTGTAAAATTTTAATTGCGAGAGAAAGTTTTTATGTATATAAAGTATATTAAGACGCCTGAAAAGTGACTCAGAAATTATATTAAATAATATGGAAAAAAAGCGGCAGGGAATTTCTTGGTCAGGAGCGGGACTCAAACTAGTCTTGTTCAAGACCCTGACTTTCTGCCGTTACTTTGCCTGTTACAATTAATATGAGTGCGCCCTCACAAATCTCCTTCGTAAATCTGTCAAAACGAGGGTCTTCGTTTTACGTACCGCTCCACAATTAAAGTTGTGTTCATCCGCTCGAAAGGTTAACCATTATCAGAGAAAAGATGTTAAAGTACCTAAGGTAGGGCATGGTTTTAGCATGTTATCTGTTACTGTTATCGTTTGTTCTGCCTTTATATGAAACAACTTAATTTAAAGTATAGATGGTGTGGAAATATGGAGGATCGAAGGTACGATATAAACCATTTAGAAAATCGTTAGTTAAATGTTGATATTACTCCGAGCGAGCAGATGGAAGGGTGGGGGTTCAGTATGATAAACCAGGATATAACAGTTGAAAACTTCTATCTTTGCTTTGGCAGGTCTTGAAAGTGACGAGTTTAGTGTGTAAGTCATTGGAACAATTAATTGTGGTGCGAGACCTTTACTATCTTCATTTATCTTGTGTTCGTATCACCAACTGACGGTCTAGATAGCACCATTATTACTCCTATAGCCTGCTAACACGAAGACGGATACATCCATCGTTACATATTCACAGAAGGCATTAAGAAGAAAAATATGCAAGAGGATAATTATTTTGACATCATACTTATATCTGGTGAACGGCCTGGGAATAATTTGTCCCTACAACTCCTCCTTCGAAGAAGGATAAACCAGTGGTAGCCTAAACCCCACACAGGTCCTGACAGTATGTGGATTACAGGTCTAACTTAGGCTAGCCTAGACCCATTGGTACGAAGATAACACTTACTATCCTAGGTGTTAATAAGCCAACTTCTAAGGTACAAACATGCGGCATTTGTAGGGTCCATTTCCTTTCTTTTTTTTAGGTTCCTACCACTCCTCAGTTACAGTTACTGCACCTGTGATTAAGTTAGTGCACATTGACGATGTGGAACCTACAGATTATATTTTTGAAAACCAACATTTCTCATTGAATCCATGAATCCATGAATCACAGATGACCCAGCGTGGAGGCCAAAAACAAGTGGATTTCATATTTTTTGTGGCTTGTAGGTGGTGTATTTGGTTTTCACCATTTCTATCTTGTATGGTGGTGCACATGTGGATTCTTTGGTGTTGGAGTTTTCAGAGACCTCGGGAGAATTCCAAAATATGTAGACTCTGCCAATGATATACACCAGTGTATAAAAGGAAGTTAATCCAACAGATGATGAAGAATCCCAAACCATCTTTTTCAAGCTCTAGATTTTGCGCCCAGTTAGTTATTGGTACTTTCTTTGGCTACTTAACGATGGTAGCCATATCTGAAGAATTGCTCAGGAATTTCCGGTGGTACGAAGTTCAACTCTCGTAGTACCCTTTGCAATAGCTGTCGGTGTTCATATTGTGGGTAACATCGGTAGGGAATTCACTGGGTGGCAAAAGCCAGCGCTGTATGGGTAGCATACCAAGCCATTCTAAGTGCCTTCTTATTTCAGAAGAACAAAAGATTCAGGAAAAGTTCGGAAGCTTGGATGACTCAAATTATATGTAGGAGGCTTTTCGTTCTTTTCATTGCAGGTACGTTTGATGTTATCACTAAAATGGCATTGCTCCCAGCTGGACTGTGTTTTCTAAATTGAACAAAGAAAATAATAATAATAATAAGAATAATAATAATAATAATAATAATAATTGCTGGTTTAGTATTAATGCAGGTCTTGTGTTATCAACGATTGCAACATGATTCAGAAGAATATGGATTCTGCTTGGAAATATCTGAATCACTAACATTTGCAAATTTACTGTTAACTGATTTTATTACGTTATTTCTAATACTGATTTGCGATACTAAGATGTTGGGATACTATGGCAATGTGCAAAGGCATATTTTTCTCTGGACTGTCCCTTGTGAACAGTATGACAAAGGTCAGGCCCCAGTCAAGAGTTGAAGGACTTAGGTGAAAAAACTGACATTTTTATTTGTCATGCTGAAGAATACTTAAATTCAAGACTGGTATTTCGCTTGTGTGCATAGTTTAGTATAGATGTACCATGCAGAGCATGTATTACATGTAAATTGATTAATAATCTGTACTATAGATAGGGATGCAAATAATCCAAGTTTTTGGATGCCCAGCCAAATCTGGTCTCAGGAGGAACCAAAACATTTTCATGGAAAAGCAAAGATGAAAAGAGAATATCCCAGTGCTCAAAGTTAACTTTCACTTCAAAGTTAATGTTTGATACTTGCGTGTTTTTTTTAACGTAATATGTTACATGTTGACGTTTAGATGAACAGGATCCTGCATAACTGGTCTTTGGTTTCCGGCAATATACTTCAATGCCTCCATTACCACAGGGGATGGGGAAACAATCAAGGTTAAAGATGTAGTCAATCACTTCTTCAACTCACCTTTCTGGAAGGAATTCGTGGCGACCATGCAACAGTTATATCAGAGAGGGAAAGCCAGTGGATGTCGACGTCTTTGGTCGGATCTGATGGACTCGTTTGATCCTCAGGGCGAGATGAATGCCTATAAGGTTGGTAACAGATCCAAAGCATGAGAAGCAATGTAGATTAGCCGAGATTTTTCAAATACACGGACAATAAGAGGGCGCTTTGTCCATCGAGGTTTGAGTTATATTTGAACAAGTTAGTTTTTGACCCCAAACATTTGTAGTGTTATCACAAAGGTTACTGACCAATAAAATTTGTAGTCCTGATGATCACACCGGTGACGGGTTTATATATAATTATGCCAACGAGTATTAACTGTATATTCCTCTTTAAGGTTTGATATGTATCATTGAAGTGTAAGTTTGTATAATCTTGTTTTAAATTAAGGTGAGACGTGTGGTAACTATAGGGAGATGTTTACCACAATTAAGTGTTGCCATCATTTAGTGATATGTTTATTTACATGAGAGGGTCCGTTAAATTAGCTATGAATGGAGCTGCTCGACAAACAGGTATGTCCGTAACTTGTACATCTGGACGCAGAAACGAAGGGTCAGATCATTATATTCTCAACATCCCAGGCCTGAGCGTATCAGAGGTCTGGAAGATACATCCTCGAGACCAGCGCTAGGGATAATGTGCATCGTTACTGCCACCCCCCCCACCCTCATTACCCTTCCTCACCCCCGCAACCCCTGCACCCCGACCTGACAGATCTCGATGTCTCAGCCTATCAAAACTATAACATGTGTATCCATTAACTTGTCACGTGTCACTACGAATTGATCTAGTACAATGCGTGTATTTGTTCTTATGACACTACTTAACAACATGAAGGTATAAGTTTGTTACCAAATATAGAGGGATAAATAAGGAGACATACAAAACAGCAATGATACATTAAGTACAAGTTATAAGGTGCAGTCGAGGGTTTACTATAGTAGTTTTTTTTTTAAATGAACAGAACATTGGCAACCATTTTTTTTTTCGTATTTCAGAAACAAATCACGAACACTGCACTAGTAGGGTAAGGTACTTTTTAAGAAAAAGTCGCCCAGGAAAGAACCTGGGCACGAAAACCAAGCTACCGAACGACTGATCCGCTCTCAACCCCAGTCCCCTTGCAACGGGACTGTGACTGTGTGATCATCGTCGGGTGTGCATCACCATCGAAAGGGAACAGATACTACACAGTAAAGTATAAGGTTCACGTAAAAGAACATCGATCATGATGACATAACAGACGACCTACCGTTGATCGAGTCAAGAAGTATATACAGTTTACATTCAGACAACACTGTATTGAGTAAAGAACATGATATTGAGATGGATTAAACAAACTCTCTCCGATTTAATGTAGTCTCCTGCCGCCTTCCACGATAATATCGCTTGAATCTTTGCGTGATATATGGCCCACACTCCTTTGGCGTATGTTAGTCTCCAGTGAGAATGATGGGGTTGTTTCAGAAGCCATTTGGAAGTATAAACCGTTTGCTGATGATAGTTGCTTCTTTTGGTCACAAATCAAGCAATCAATTGTTTAAGTAAGACTCAGTGCAAGACATAAAACAATATAAATATGACATTATATGGGAACGAGAAGTTGCCTACTTGAGAGAAACCGAAAACATATTAAAAAAATAACAATTCTCAGAATTTTAATAAAGAAATCATATGTTTGGCCAACCGTAATTCCTTTTCTCGTTTCTTAGTTATGAACTCAGTCCCCCCCCCCCCTCCCCCAATGAATTGGCCTACATCGTGGCTTCAATTAATCTAATAAATCTAATAACCTATCTACTTTCCGTAGGACTATGTGAAGGGAACCTATGTACAACATAATGCTTTTATCTATTTGTTTGTCTAATAATATGTCAGGGTCTAATAATTATGTCAACGCTCGTCCGATACATTGCGTTATGTATAAGTTTGTGTTGACGGTCAGGAGTTCGGCTTGGTGAAATTTACACCATCTTAACTATTGATTTTGTTAATACAACTGTGTGATGCTTTGACCATTTGTGAAGAAATGCACTGCTGTTTGTGTGGATCATCAGTTGCTTGTGTGTCATCCTTTGGAACTAAACAATATCTAAACTAGAATGGAAATAATTAACGTCCTTCTCGTATTTAGATCAAACTCAGAACAATTTTCAGAACAGAGTTTCCATGAAGTCAGAGAGAGAATCTCTGGACATACAAACTCCGCCCATAGCCTAGTTGGTTAGGGTGTCCGCATACTAAGCGGGAGGCCCGGGTTCTAATCCCGGTGGAGGCTGGAAGTTTTTTCACTGTTCTGGATTTTCCTTCTCATTACGTTTTCAATTATATATGTTCATTTGCCTTTGTCGTTAACCTCCATTTCATTAACATAAAGTCTGTTGAAAGTATCTCTTTCGAGATCCGGCTTTAGGGATCACAAATGATTTTCGAGTTGGTTAGCATCATGTTTGATTTCTAGAGTAAGGCAAAAACAGAACTTGTGTTGTTCGATACATGTGTCAAACGCCTACAGTGAAATTACGACCTTCCTTACCGGTTTCGATCCTCTGGACATACAATCAGCGTCTATAATCCAGTTGGTTAGGGTGTTCGCGTACAAAGCGGGACGCCCGGGTTCGAATCCCGGTGGAGGCTGGAAGTTTTTTTCACTGTTCTAGATTTTCCTTCTCATTACGTTTTCAATTATATATATATATATATATATATATATATATATATATATATATAAATATATATATATAAGCGTGGGTGTATGCGTGTGTGTGTGTGTGTATGCGTGTGCATGGTTGGGTACACATTAAGCGGCTTTACCACCAATTTTACCCAACGTATAAGGAATCATTACACATAGGCCAACCCACACATACACACATACTTACAAGAGCTACCCTATGGAGTCATCTACTTGAAACATACTTCAGGATACACATTATGCCCAGCATAGCCTTGTGAATCATCCCTAATGGAGACGACATGGCATTTCATACAGCGCCCTCGATTTGTTTAACCATGTTAACCATCAACTGACTGTGCATCAACCTTACAGTGACATACCTGCAGTGACATTGTAGTCTTTGTAGGAGTCCATTCTTCAAAATGTAAGTACTTTCAAGATCTTGTTTACAATTTGGTCTTAGTAACGATAACTTCCTTAGATGATACACATTACATTGCTGCATGATTGTAGACCAGGTTAGTCCACTTTAGTTACACTTGATAATATAGGCCTAGCCTATAATAGGCCTGATGTATTACTAGGCATGATGAGTGTGCTCAAGCCTAGGTTAGGCTAGGCCTAGTCTGCTACTTTAGCACAGCCGCAGTACTTATACATCATGTTAGCCCTTCATTTTTCTGACAGTTGCGACCTTCATGAGTATATGTTTGTATCACGGTTAGCAGTAAGTTAAATACTACTATACTAGCTTGCAGCTAGATAAATTACTGAAGGCTACAGTAGATGTATGCCTAGGCCTAGGCTAGGTTATATATGCCTACCCTAAAATTGCATGGATCTAGGCTGATGCCAAGTCCAGCCTTTTCTCTAGCTAAGCTTGATAGGTATTCGTGGTAGTGACTCATAATCTACAGAAGGCACATTTTAACTCCTTGTCTGGGCTTTCATTGTAAGTCTTCTAAGATAGGCTTTTAATGCATTGTGATGTAGCCTACTAAAACTTTAGTTTATAGGCCGTGGCTATTCTTACGACTAGTCGTAACAATTATTTATAAACTATTCTTACGACAAAGGCGAATTCAAGCGCAGTAAAGTAAATAAAGCAACTGGGCATGTAGTAGGGGTAACCCTTACCCTAAACATAACCCTAAACCTCAATCCTAACCCTAACCGAAAATTATTGTTACTCCTCGTCATAAAAATAGTACTCCTGGTCATAAAAATAGCAACTGCACATGCAAAGTCGGAAATTATTCTTACGACTAGTCGTAAGAATAGCCACTTTGTAGTTTATAAGCCATTGGCAAAGTTGATAAGGGGTATAATAGTGTAACTGTTGTTAGCCGTAGGTCAGTTATGCATCTTACATGTCATACTGGTGTATGCACATGATGGTGTAAGGATCAGGAACAGTCAGCTGTTAATGTGATGTGATTTAAGAGACTTCAGTTGAACAATAGTTCAATTCAAGCCTTTAGGCCTGTCATAGTTGTCCATTCTCCTAGGACTTTCAATTAAGTACAGCAGGCTATGCATATGTAACAGGTGGAGTACAAAGATAGTCTAAGACGCCATCTGTGGTGCTGTGATCTTTATTGTGGAACTTGACTTTGTTCCCCGAACAAACTCCTATTAAGAAATGAAAAGATGAAACACGACCATAAGCAAAAATAGAAAAATAGCTAATGTTAAAGGAATAAAAAAAAGAATATGAAATGCAAAATGGGACGGAATATCATACGTTAATTACAATGGAGTCAAAGGTCCTAGTAGAAAGCTCCTACTGTCATTACCTACATGTATGTCATACCCGTGAACTCAATATGAAGCTTATGAATCGACTATGAACCCAGAGTAATCTACGGTTTAATCACGGCCAACTAGGTATACACACTGAGCCCCCAACAACTAAGATTATACCGCACGCACTCTAGTGAACTGATGGCAACTCTTGAGGGACCCAAATAGGGCTACGAGGCATGCCACCTCCAGAGCAACCTATCACTTATACACTATAGAATGGGCAAATTATCTAATAAAGACTAGCATTACCGACTCAAGGAGAAATAATAATGCCTATCTGCCTGTAGGTTAATAACAACTCTCTCATAAGGAACCCCCCACACAGCTCTGCTCCAAGCTTAAGGTTCTATGAGAGGTCTCATGATGAGTTTTGCTCTCACTCCCTTAATTATATACGTTAACAACTTGATTGTCTTGTAATCCACCTTAACTACATCACTAATAATTATAATGAAAACTTGAACCAAAGCTGTATCAAATACTGTAGCTATTCTACTTGCAATAGCCAAGATACCGTCAACCAAGCATGAAAATGAAAGTAAATGACTACAGGTACATATATAATGAGCCTAACTTCGCAATACATGTAAATACTGCTGTACAAGGAATCCCTGCATAAAAGCATGGCAATGATAAATAAGCTTAACCCTCTTCAAACTCCTTAAAACTAGATGATCAAGTCTTTCTGAATACACAGCTTGTTACCAGGTGATCATCTTCATTAAAATGTACCCTTAGAAGAGCAGGATACGGCAAAGTAGTTAAAGATAAATGTTTGCGATTTGTTTAGCACATGTGTTGTAATAAAAATACAATGAGATTCAGCTTTTACCCGAGGTTGAAGTTCCCCAAATCCCATCAGCATATTCAACTTGGTATTAAATATGGGTTGGTATTTACAATCTAGCATTCTGTGCCTGTCACACATAAGAGTAAGACTTTTGTTGCCAAGGCTGTAAGATCTACAATGTTATAGAAAGCAAATGGTGTTCCATTTGCCACTTGTCAGTACACTATAGCTTCATGCCCACTATATTTATTTTCAAACAAACTAGCTAAATACATTTGCATTTTAATACAAAAATTCCAACTAAATTGGCAAAGGTCCTGAATCATTATATAATACAGTATAGGATTACCAAAACTTAATCGTTAGTTACCAACAGTGTTGGAATGTTTAATTCAGCTCTAAATACTGGTGGAAAGCACAACTATTTGCACAAGCAACATTGTAATATGATTGGAACATATAGATCACATCAGTATGATAAATGTATTTTTGGCTTTATTCTTATGAGGATCTGTTAAAATGTCTAGCCCAAGTACAATGAATATAGCAGAGCTGCTGGCGCTCTAATTTAGACAAGTTTGAAGGTAATGAAAGGGATGCTGGATATGGGGTTCTCGTCAGCAGCTAGCTGACCAGCAGGCTTGTTGGGAATCCCCCTAGTGGTTACGAAGTGTGAAGACAGCTAACCACTATATGTTAAATACAACAGGCTAAATAAAGAATAAGAATTGAGCAAGATTCAGTATGTAACTATATAACCCCGCCACAATATTTAAGTAATTATGCAACGTGAGAAACTTGGCAAAGTACTCTTCAAATGAATGCACTGTTATACAATTACAATTAAAACAGGTATCAATTTACACTTAATTGTGGGATAAAAGTTACAATTAACTAGGGAGTGTCAAGTGGCCACAAGACTAGTATATTGTGCACATTAATAAAATAAGAGATAGGCTTATCTGGGAGGGGGTCTGTATCTTCCAGTAGCACTGTATTCCTATCAACTGTTTGATTTGTTGTTGCTGGCTAGAAACCTCTTGACCATGTGAATTAATCCAATAGAACATTTTATGTCCCAAAGTTATTACATTAAAGGGTAGACACCCTATGACTGGTATCCACCATAAAGGATAAAAAGGGTCAATGAATGTCCAGCAGATAACAGCAAGTATAAAAAGGTACCGTGGCTGATAGCGATAAATGAACTTCCAGTAAATACAAATCAGTTCGAATGATGTCCTTACCAACGAAAGTAGAAGATCCAGGTACAATAATATAAAAACAGCGACGACAGCTCTCAGTTCTATCAATTCCATTAGTGTGAATAGGCACAGTATCAAGATGTAAATACAATTTACAAATAATTCCTCCAACATATAATTCCTCCAGAAAAGTTAAGATACCTTTTCATCAGACAAGTTTGACAGCTTAGTTAACAACAACTCTATATATCTACACAGTGGACAGACTTTAACCTCAAGAGTGCCCAGATTCTACTCATGCCCTGTTGACTGGCTCACAAGAAAACTGCAACTCTTCCTATAAGACTCCTGGAAAGGAGCTCCCAAACTACAGCATATAACCATGTCACCAACTTAACTTCTCTCATTGGCCCAACTACAACCACCAGTAGCAACACTATGAACCAATCAGGTTTAACCATCCAATACTACATTTGCATAAGAAGTTGGTAAGTTGTTTACTACAGACAAAGCAAACAGGCACAACTAAGAAAGTAACGTTTTCAAAGTCTAACAACTACTTATCAAGAGTAAAATGAACACAGCAGATGAAGGAGAGGAAGAAGCATAAATATATCTATTTACAGTAAGTCACTATTAAAATACCTCAATAGTCTTAGCTACGCCTGTTTCCAATGCAACCTAACCTTATGTGTTATTGTTTAAGTACTCTCGTTAAAGTTTTCCCGTACCACAAAAGTGTGCCCAATCCAATGCGAACAAGGTAATATTTGCAAGTGAAAAAAAAATTATTAATCAAAACAAAACCAGACGGTGCCATTATCAAAACATTTAAAAATTCAGTCATAGCATGGTAATTTTTCTTATTTAGCTATGTTATTTCTATCTATAAGTTAACCTGTGAAAGGTTACTGGTATAATTTTGTTGCTCATATCACAGGAAGCGATGGCCACGTCGGTTGATGAAGAAGCCTGTGGAAGAAGCCACAAAGTTTTGTGAGCTTGGGGTAGATAAAGCTGGATTTGATGTCCGCTACATAAATGATTTCATTGGTAAGGTACACTTGTCTTTCATAAATTGCTGTATTTACTATTCATAGCTTGTGATAAAAAACGAAAATGTTAATGAAATTTGATATTTTTCAGAGGTAACTCTGGATACAACACATTCCTAGATGTTGGAATTTTGCCCATATTACTAAACTTTCGTACCAACCTACAAGATGAATGATGTAATCCTAGTTACCTTTGTCAAATGCACCTGAATGAGCTGAACAAATAATATGTGACATGTGCATGAAGCAGGCCATATCATCTTGTGTAGCTACATGCACAAAACTAGTCAGCTAAACTTAGAACACAATCGACAGATTGGCATAGAGAACTAGGGGCATAGCAGCCCGCAATACATTTATTCAAGCAGGTAAAAGTATGACTTCACAGAATTGAATGAATGGAAGTGGCTGTGTACATCAGCTCTGCATAGGTTCCATAGTTCCTGTTTCTTCCTACAAATTAATTTTCTTAGCTGTTAACACCAATTAATTGAAAAAAGCAATGGCAACTATATGAACAATATGTAGGTACTTACAACTTAAGAAGTTTGTACCCCCCACCCCCCCCCCCCCCTCGGTGCATGCCAGTAGCCAGTATTTAAAAAGTCAAGTAACATTCAGCTTTGGTGTAACCAGCAAGCATGACTCTGATCTTACATTTTCAATCGCTTCAAGTTTGTAAAATGGCAAAACTTCAACAAGAAGTATGGTAGGAGCTGCCTAATATAGTATGTATGTGAACACTCCTCACAGATGGTATAGCAATTACAGATGTACTGGTTAATGGTTATGTAACATTACTTTCCTTCGTCACTACTTGCCTTTCGATGGTAGAGAGCTCATTGGAAAGAAATTGCTAACTCATATACTATTGTGGTCTTGAGCTTGAAGGCTTGCACAGTTCATAGAGATACTGTGTCTATACTGGTCTGTATGACAATGCTGCTTTTGAGGATGTCCATATACATGTTTATAATTGTCACATTAACATAAAAACATATCATAGGCCTTCAGCTGCTATGATATGGTGGGCCATTGATCATCAGTGAAGACATTTTGCATATATGCAGGTGGCATACATATAAGTGAGTGTTCCATGTAGGAAATGCAAATTTATCTATTGATCTACATTTAATTTAATATACTGAAGTCAAGTACACCTCAGATAATATCCTATATATTGATATATGTGATATGTCATATCGTTTTTGCTTACATTGCAAATGTAGTAAATGCCCTATACTGTAGCTTATAATGGAACACTTCAGATACCACAATCCACATAGATATAACCAAGGATTATCCCAAATTTCAGAGAAGGAACAGAAATGTAGCGAAAAAGGAATCTTTAATCATATACCACATTTTTCAGCCAGTAAATGCTCCAAAAAAAAAAAAAGCACTATGTCAGGAAGATTAATTTGCTTTCACTGCTCACATCTATCAAAATTAGATAAGCAACATAGAGCCTGAAATAAATTACCATCATGATCTAAATAGATGCAAGTGCATTAGCAATAATTGTTTTAAAGTTAATGTTGCTGGCAAATAATGATGCACTGTCCTTTACACTTTTATATTGACAGGTTATGGTGTATTCACTTCCAGGGACTTCAGCCAGAAAGATTTTTTGCTGGAGTATCGGGGTGAACTAATTTCATCAGAAGAAGCAGTGAAGAGAGAAAAAACTTACCCACTTTCAAAGGGGAGTTTCCTTTACTTTTTTAAGGACAAAGGTGTTCTGAAATGGTGAGTTTTTACACATAAGTATCTTAGCTTAAACTAATTATTGTAAATAAATTTACAAGGGTGCAGTATCCTGCATTGAAACTTTGATAAATATTTCATGTGGCAGCTTGAAATCATTTGAATCAGTTTCTTTGCAATTCCATAATAACTATAGCTGTTCATGACAAGTTGAATAAAGGTGCTACACTAGATCCTGATCAGATCCACTGATGTTATTAGACGATTATCCCTGCATGTGGTAATAAAATGACTGATCCCGACATGTTCATACTTAGTTCATACTCTGATCCTCCTATACTTTACACTACTTAGTGTTGATGTGGTATGGAGCATTATGGAGGCTAGCAACTAACCTACAACTTAAAACAAACTGTTCACTATTCAGAGCTTTTGCTGTTGGGACAGCTTGTGTCGTATCACAAATGTCTATACAGTTACAAGCACCAGTATTCGAAATTCTTAATTAGTCAGGACATTGTCGATATAAAATGGCTTGCAATTCACTAAAGGTTCCTCTATATTCACAGTCTTAAGGCTATGAAACATACATATACCATTAACTATGTAGGCCTACCAGAATATGCAGCAGGCTATGACCAGGGAGTTGTTCACTAACAACTCCCTGCTATGACAAGGAAGGCTACTTCAACACAGTCACAGTTGATCCTGAAGGGTTAACACTACACACTTGATCTTGATATCAGGATAAAATCCTGGTCTCTGCCAGCATCAAAATAGGAGGATCAGGTCCGGATCTGAACTGCATTTACACTACAGCTGTGATGTCGATAGGCGCTGATCCTGACGTTGAGATCTAATCCGGATCTAGTGTTCAAGCACCCTGAACATTTTACTTGATTTTGCAACAAGTGACATATATATTGCAGTACTGCACTTGATCCTCATTACCAACTGTAATGTCAAACCACGTGAATTTTGTTAGACTACAGTTCATTCCTGCATGTGCACTGACCTGTACACAGCTGCCTAACCATTTCTATAACCCCCTTAGTTTGTGATACATCTATTCTTGGTGCTGTCAGCTGAGGAATGTTATACTAACATAAATGTCTCTTCTTACATGCCTGTTTTTAAACTGTCTTTCTCTTACCTTTTTATTTAGTGTGGATGCTACTGATAAGCATGGGAAAGGAAGGCTGGTCAATGATAACCACATAGCCCCAAACTGCAAAATGATCATTGTTTGCAAACTACACCAGTCCAAACCCTACCTATGTCTGTTTGCTACTAAAGACATCCCAGCTGAGACAGAACTGCGGTTTGACTATGGTGTAGCCAATCTCCCATGGCGGAGAAAGGTAAAGATGTCCTCATTGCTAATAGCTATCCTCTTTTCAAATAAAGTAAAGTAAATTCTTCTTATCTCATTAAGAGAACAAAATGTGTGGCCACATGCAGCAACTTGCAATGACACGTTGTAAATAAGTTTGTATTACTGATAATATTATGCCTGTTTTAGGTTACAGTAATGCAAACAAATGCAGTTAATAGCTTATTTTAGCCAAGTGGAGCATCAACTAAGCCCAACCCATGCTGTTCCTTTGCACTTGTCTATCATAAAGTCTGATTATGGAAAGGAACGTACTTATTACAATGGTCAATAAATTCAATTAATTTCTTTCAGTGCTCATAAATACTATGTATACAAACACAAGATCCCAGTGATGTTCTTTTTTCGCAAAATTTTGACTAATCCATACACTAAGAGCAAACTTAAAAATATGAAAGCCATTTCTTTTTTTCATATGATGCAGACCAAGAAAAGAGTCCAAGAGGCCCTTAGGAAATGACCAAAAGGAAACGTCTTCAGGACACTTCTTTTCCTCTTAAATTGTGAAATGTTTTCAACTCACCTGCTAGCTGTTGTTTCATTGAAGAAACAAATATATAAATAAATGGTTACAGGCATGAACAAACAAAGACTTGTACGGTTACAAGCATGAAAATTCATTATTCTAATGTTATATATATACATGCTTGAAACTTTGTACCTCAACGGTTACGTTGGTAAATGAGAGCCCTATATGGTTTGCAAATAATGGGAATTATTGGTTGGTTGAGGGGGAGGGGGGGGGGGGTTATCAGGACTGGTAACAAATTCACCAAGTCTACCATTAACATTTACAACACCATACTCTCAATGTGGGGAGTGTGGACATAATATTTTGTTTGGATGTAACTGGTTAAAGGAAGAATATTAATAATTCCTGACAATTTGCTTTTCAGCCACTGGAAGGAAAAGAAAATAAGACAGTACCATTGCATCACAGCCTTGATGAACTTTCTTTCTGTGGTTTTAAAAAGGTTGGTCATTACTGATATTTCTTTAGCCAAAGATAATTTTTTCCATTAATAAAGCTTATCTGCAGTGGAAGATGGTCTGAAATTAGTATAGTTAAATTTTTTGAGGTGAAGGTAATGCCAGGATTTAGAGAATGCTATTAAAGTCTGTGCCTCTACTATGATTCTTCTCCACAAACTTCAAAAGAGAAACCATTGTGTAGTGTTTCTCTGGTATATGGTTATAGTCCTCAAATAAACTGTGATATTAGAAATGTCAGCTCCACGCTTCTTTCCTTTAGTTCTCAGGAAACCTACGATAATGGAGTAAAATGTTTGTGTGATGATATGGTTAGTCCTCAGATAACCGTTTTTGAAGAAATAATTCTGGTGTTTCTCTGGTTTGGCTGTCCTCAAGAAACTGTGATTTACAGAAATTCATAATTTTCCTGTTTTTCATAATAACTTAATTTTCATAACAATTAATCCTACAGACAAAACTGTGAACAAAGAAATAGATCACTGCAGTGTCCAGAAAAAAAATTATGAATGAAAAATGTCATTGCAGTTTTCCTCTGGTATGAAGCATTCTCAGATACAGCATGTGGCCCTGAGGAAAACTGCTCAGTAAATATGTATGATTATCATGGTTTGCCATTTTTGTGTGATGAAATGTATTTAAAAGAAACACTATTTACCAGTCTATGTATCTGTGGTAATGTTGTCCTCAGGAAAATTGAAAGAGAAAATACATTATATCCATGTTTCTCTGAGAAGGTTATCCTCAGACCAGTTGCTGTGCATGAGCTGCGTTGTTACAGAGCTTCTGTGATGTGGTAGACCTCAGGAAACTATTTGTTAGCAGAAATACCCCATTACAGAACTCTGCTGATTTGGTAGTACTCAGGAAAACTGCTATGGAGAAAAACTATATGCCATTGTACTGTGATATAACTGTGATATAAGAAAAAATATCATGGAAATTCTTGTGTGCTCACTGCTGATATATAGTCATCCAGTTTACTTGATTTAAAGAAAACACTTTGTGCAATATTTTCCTGACATGGTGGTCCTCAAGAAAACTGTGATATCAGAAAAGGTCATGAAAACACCAATTTCTTTAGTGAGAATTATTTGTATCATCCTGTATCAATCTTTATGGGACCTTTACTATTGCATTAATGTCTATCTGACTGTTTCAACATCATTAATGTCTCTAAGAAATGTTTTAGTAAACTTATTATTATGAACTTATGTATAAACCCCCTTCATATAAAATAGGAATGCAACTACATTGATTTTGCTGTTCTGTTACAGTTGATTTCTGAACCCCAACCTGACGAAGTCACTAGTAATTCTGGAGAGCAGTCTGAAGTGGTACGTATAAGCCATTACATAATAATTTAGCCATGCAGTTTTATCATAGTTCAAAAGAGCTTTAAATCAACTAAGTGAACAAAGGAAACTCTCCATCAAGTGATATACATTCGGGAAATCAAAATGGTTCAACATTGGTTGCCAAGTGTTTCACGAATGAATAAGTTTTTTTTATATGACTAATTTGATGAAATTATTGGTATTTTCTTGTCAAAAGTAGGTGTTATAAAGCCTTCCTTAGTAATGGTTTTGGAATTGTGCTGTCCAGGCCTACACATGATGAAAAAACATCTTCCTTATTAACATAATATACCAACACACAAACCAGTATTGTCTCCACAAGGCAAGGCATGTGTATTAAATCACAAGTCATCATATTTGTAGCAATGTTCATCCCTTCAGCAGCATCGTCAGTGAGTGTTCAGGAAACAATTCTAATGCATTCCTAGTGTCAGCTTGACCCAATGAGTCAAAATATGTATTGTCTCTGATGATAAAATGCCAATAGTGCTACACACACTTGTTCCCTATGGAGACAATATAGACACTGTATACAGTATTCACAAGGAATACACTTGTACATATCTACAAATGATTGACCAATTGGGGAACACAATAATGCCTCAAGTATTAGTGTTAATTGGAGGTTTGCTATTGTTCTAAAGTCTACTTTAATGTTTTACCTGTATTCATGTTTCTTGGAAAATTTCCAGCAATTGATAAACTGTATCGGAATCTTTAAAACCCCCTTCACATCAAAGTGGAATTCAACTACATTGATTTTGCTGTTCTGTTACAGTTGATTTCTGAACCCCAACCTGACGAAGTGACTAGTAATTCTGGAGAGCAGTCTGAAGTGGTACGTATAAGCCATTACATAATAATTTATCCATGCAGTTTTATCATAGCTCAAAAGAGCTTTAAATCAACTAAGTGAACAAAGGAAACTCTCCATCAAGTGATATACATTCGGGAAATCAAAATGGTTCAACATTGGTTGCCAAGTGTTTCACGAATGAATAAGTTTTTTTTATACGACTAAATTGATGAAATTATTGGTATTTTCTTGTCAAAAGTAGGTGTTATTAAGCCTTTCTTAGTAATGGTTTTGGAATTGTGCTGTCCAGGCCTACACATGATGAAAAAACATCTTCCTTATTAACATAATATACCAACACACAAACCAGTATTGTCTCCACAAGGCAAGGCATGTGTATTAAATCACAAGTCATCATATTTGTAGCAATGTTCATCCCTTCAGCAGCATCGTCAGTGAGTGTTCAGGAAACAATTCTAATGCATTTCTAGTGTCAGCTTGACCCAATGAGTCAAAATATGTATTGTCTCTGATGATAAAATGCCAATAGTGCTACACACACTTGTTCCCTATGGAGACAATATAGACACTGTATACAGTATTCACAAGGAATACACTTGTACATATCTAAAAATGATGACCAATTGGGGAACACAATAAAACCTCATATATTAGTGTTAATTGGAGGTTTGCTATTGTTCTAAAGTCTACTTTAATGTTTTACCTGTATTCATGTTTCTTAGAAAATTTCCAGTAATTGATAAACTGTACCGGAATCTTTAAAACCCCTTTCACATGAAAGTGGAATTCAACTACATTGATTTTGCTGTTCTGTTACAGTTGATTTCTGAACACCAACCTGACGAAGTGACTAGTAATTCTGGAGAGCAGTCTGAAATGGTAGGTATAAGCCATTACATAATAATTTAGCCATGCAGTTTTATCATAGTTCAAAAGAGCTTTAAATCAACTAAGTGAACAAAGGAAACTCTCCATCAAGTGATATACTTTCGGGAAATCAAAATGGTTCAACATTGGTTGCCAAGTGTTTCACGAATGAATAAGTTTTTTTTATATAACTAAATTGATGAAATTATTGGTATTTTCTTGTCAAAAGTAGGTGTTATTAAGCCTTTCTTAGTTATGGTTTTGGAATTGTGCTTTCCAGGCCTACGCATGATGAAAAAACATCTTCCTTATTAACATAATATACCAACACACAAACCAGTGTTGTCTCCACAAGGCAAGGCATGTGTATTAAATCGCAAGTCATCATATTTGTAGCAATGTTCATCCCTTCAGCAGCATCGTCAGTGAGTGTTCAGGAAACAATTCTGATGCATTTCTAGTGTCAGCTTGACCCAATGAGTCAAAATATGTATTGTCTCTGATGATAAAATGCCAATAGTGCTACACACACTTGTTCCCTATGGAGACAATATAGACACTGTATACAGTATTCACAAGGAATACACTTGTACATATCTACAAATGATGACCAATTGGGGATCACAATAATGCCTCAAGTATTAGTGTTAATTGGAGGTTTGCTATTGTTCTAAAGTCTACTTAAATGTTTCACCTGTATTCATGTTTCTTAGAAAATTTCCAGTAATTGATAAACTGTACCGGAATCTTTAAAACCCCCTTCACATAAAAGAGGAATGCAACTACATTGATTTTGCTGTTCTGTTACAGTTGATTTCTGAACCCCAACCTGACGAAGTCACTAGTAATTCTGGAGAGCAGTCTGAAGTGGTACGTATAAGCCATTACATAATAATTTAGCCATGCAGTTTTATCATAGTTCAAAAGAGCTTTAAATCAACTAAGTGAACAAAGGAAACTCTCCATCAAGTGATATACATTAGGGAAATCAAAATGGTTCAACATTGGTTGCCAAGTGTTTCACAAATGAATAAGTTTTTTTTATATGACTATATTGATGAAATTATTGGTATTTTCTTGTCAAAAGTAGGTGTTACTTAGCCTTTCTTAGTAATGGTTTTGGAATTGTGCTGTCCAGGCCTACACATGATGAAAAAACATCTTCCCTATTAACATAATATACCAACACACAAACCAGTATTGTCTCCACAAGGCAAGACATGTGTATTAAATCTCAAGTCATCATATTTGTAGCAATGTTCATCCCTTCAGCAGCATCGTCAGTGAGTGTTCAGGAAACAATTCTAATGCATTCCTAGTGTCAGCTTGACCCAATGAGTCAAAATATGTATTGTCTCTGATGATAAAATGCCAATAGTGCTACACACACTTGTTCCCTATGGAGACAATATAGACACTGTATACAGTATTCACAAGGAATACACTTGTAAATATCTACAAATGATGACCAATTGGGGATCACAATAATGCCTCAAGTATTAGTGTTAATTGGAGGTTTGCTATTGTTCTAAAGTCTGCTTTAATGTTTCACCTGTATTCATGTTTCTTAGAAAATTTCCAGTAATTGATAAACTGTACCGGAATCTTTAAAACCCCTTTCACATGAAAGTGGAATTCAACTACATTGATTTTGCTGGTCTGTTACAGTTGATTTCTGAACCCCAACCTGACGAAGTGACTAGTAATTCTGGAGAGCAGTCTGAAATGGTAGGTATAAGCCATTACATAATAATTTAGCCATGCAGTTTTATCATAGTTCAAAAGAGCTTTAAATCAACTAAGTGAACAAAGGAAGCTCTCCATCAAGTGATATACATTCGGGAAATCAAAATGGTTCAACATTGGTTGCCAAGTGTTTCACGAATGAATAAGTTTTTTTTATATGACTAAATTGATGAAATTATTGGTATTTTCTTGTCAAAAGTAGGTGTTATTAAGCCTTTCTTAGTAATGGTTTTGGAATTGTGCTGTCCAGGCCTACACATGATGAAAAAACATCTTCCTTATTAACATAATATACCAACACACAAACCAGTATTGTCTCCACAAGGCAAGGCATGTGTATTAAATCACAAGTCATCATATTTGTAGCAATGTTCATCCCTTCAGCAGCATCGTCAGTGAGTGTTCAGGAAACAATTCTGATGCATTCCTAGTGTCAGCTTGACCCAATGAGTCAAAATATGTATTGTCTCTGATGATAAAATGCCAATAGTGCTACACACACTTGTTCCCTATGGAGACAATATAGACACTGTATACAATATTCACAAGGAATACACTTGTACATATCTAAAAATGATGACCAATTGGGGAACACAATAAAACCTCAAATATTAGTGTTAATTGGAGGTTTGCTATTGTTCTAAAGTCTACTTTAATGTGTCACCTGTATTCATGTTTCTTAGAAAATTTCCAGTATGTGATAAACTGTACCGGAATCTTTAAAACCCCTTTCACATGAAAGTGGAATTCAACTACATTGATTTTGCTGTTCTGTTACAGTTGATTTCTGAACCCCAACCTGACGAAGTCACTAGTAATTCTGGAGAGCAGTCTGAAATGGTAGGTATAAGCCATTACATAATAATTTAGCCATGCAGTTTTATCATAGTTCAAAAGAGCTTTAAATCAACTAAGTGAACAAAGGAAACTCTCCATCAAGTGATATACATTCGGGAAATCAAAATGGTTCAACATTGGTTGCCAAGTGTTTCACGAATGAATAAGTTTTTTTTTATATAACTAAATTGATGAAATTATTGGTATTTTCTTGTCAAAAGTAGGTGTTATTAAGCCTTTCTTAGTTATGGTTTAGGAATTGTGCTTTCCAGGCCTACGCATGATGAAAAAACATCTTCCTTATTAACATAATATACCAACACACAAACCAGTGTTGTCTCCACAAGGCAAGGCATGTGTATTAAATCGCAAGTCATCATATTTGTAGCAATGTTCATCCCTTCAGCAGCATCGTCAGTGAGTGTTCAGGAAACAATTCTGATGCATTTCTAGTGTCAGCTTGACCCAATGAGTCAAAGTATGTATTGTCTCTGATGATAAAATGCCAATAGTGCTACACACACTTGTTCCCTATGGAGACAATATAGACACTGTATACAGTATTCACAAGGAATACACTTGTACATATCTACAAATGATGACCAATTGGGGATCACAATAATGCCTCAAGTATTAGTGTTAATTGGAGGTTTGCTATTGTTCTAAAGTCTACTTAAATGTTTCACCTGTATTCATGTTTCTTAGAAAATTTCCAGTAATTGATAAACTGTACCGGAATCTTTAAAACCCCCTTCACATAAAAGAGGAATGCAACTACATTGATTTTGCTGTTCTGTTACAGTTGATTTCTGAACCCCAACCTGACGAAGTGACTAGTAATTCTGGAGAGCAGTCTGAAATGGTAGGTATAAGCCATTACATAATAATTTAGCCATGCAGTTTTATCATAGTTCAAAAGAGCTTTAAATCAACGAAGTGAACAAAGGAAACTCTCCATCAAGTGATATACATTCGGGAAATCAAAATGGTTCAACATTGGTTGCCAAGTGTTTCACGAATGAATAAGTTTTTTTTTATATAACTAAATTGATGAAATTATTGGTATTTTCTTGTCAAAAGTAGGTGTTATTAAGCCTTTCTTAGTTATGGTTTAGGAATTGTGCTTTCCAGGCCTACGCATGATGAAAAAACATCTTCCTTATTAACATAATATACCAACACACAAACCAGTGTTGTCTCCACAAGGCAAGGCATGTGTATTAAATCTCAAGTCATCATATTTGTAGCAATGTTCATCCCTTCAGCAGCATCGTCAGTGAGTGTTCAGGAAACAATTCTGATGCATTTCTAGTGTCAGCTTGACCCAATGAGTCAAAGTATGTATTGTCTCTGATGATAAAATGCCAATAGTGCTACACACACTTGTTCCCTATGGAGACAATATAGACACTGTATACAGTATTCACAAGGAATACACTTGTACATATCTACAAATGATGACCAATTGGGGATCACAATAATGCCTCAAGTATTAGTGTTAATTGGAGGTTTGCTATTGTTCTAAAGTCTACTTAAATGTTTCACCTGTATTCATGTTTCTTAGAAAATTTCCAGTAATTGATAAACTGTACCGGAATCTTTAAAACCCCCTTCACATAAAAGAGGAATGCAACTACATTGATTTTGCTGTTCTGTTACAGTTGATTTCTGAACCCCAACCTGACGAAGTGACTAGTAATTCTGGAGAGCAGTCTGAAGTGGTATGTATAAGCCATTACATAATAATTTAGCCATGCAGTTTTATCATAGTTCAAAAGAGCTTTAAATCAACTAAGTGAACAAAGGAAACTCTCCATCAAGTGATACACATTCGGGAAATCAAAATGGTTCAACATTGGTTGCCAAGTGTTTCACGAATGAATAAGTTTTTTTTATATGACTATATTGATGAAATTATTGGTATTTTCTTGTCAAAAGTAGGTGTTATAAAGCCTTTCTTAGTAATGGTTTTGGAATTGTGCTGTCCAGGCCTACACATGATGAAAAAACATCTTCCTTATTAACATAATATATCAACACACAAACCAGTGTTGTCTCCACAAGGCAAGGCATGTGTATTAAATCGCAAGTCATCATATTTGTAGCAATGTTCATCCCTTCAGCAGCATCGTCAGTGAGTGTTCAGGAAACAATTCTGATGCATTTCTAGTGTCAGCTTGACCCAATGAGTCAAAGTATGTATTGTCTCTGATGATAAAATGCCAATAGTGCTACACACACTTGTTCCCTATGGAGACAATATAGACACTGTATACAGTATTCACAAGGAATACACTTGTACATATCTACAAATGATGACCAATTGGGGATCACAATAATGCCTCAAGTATTAGTGTTAATTGGAGGTTTGCTATTGTTCTAAAGTCTACTTAAATGTTTCACCTGTATTCATGTTTCTTAGAAAATTTCCAGTAATTGATAAACTGTACCGGAATCTTTAAAACCCCCTTCACATAAAAGAGGAATGCAACTACATTGATTTTGCTGTTCTGTTACAGTTGATTTCTGAACCCCAACCTGACGAAGTGACTAGTAATTCTGGAGAGCAGTCTGAAGTGGTATGTATAAGCCATTACATAATAATTTAGCCATGCAGTTTTATCATAGTTCAAAAGAGCTTTAAATCAACTAAGTGAACAAAGGAAACTCTCCATCAAGTGATACACATTCGGGAAATCAAAATGGTTCAACATTGGTTGCCAAGTGTTTCACGAATGAATAAGTTTTTTTTATATGACTATATTGATGAAATTATTGGTATTTTCTTGTCAAAAGTAGGTGTTATAAAGCCTTTCTTAGTAATGGTTTTGGAATTGTGCTGTCCAGGCCTACACATGATGAAAAAACATCTTCCCTATTAACATAATATATCAACACACAAACCAGTGTTGTCTCCACAAGGCAAGACATGTGTATAAATCACAAGTCACCATATTTGTAGCAATGTTCATCCCTTCAGCAGCATCGTCAGTGAGTGTTCAGGAAACAATTCTAATGCATTCCTAGTGTCAGCTTGACCCAATGAGTCAAAATATGTATTGTCTCTGATGATAAAATGCCAATAGTGCTACACACTTGTTCCTTATGGAGACAATATAGACACTGTACACAGTATTCACAAGGAATACACTTGTATATCTCAAAATGATGACCAATTGGGGATCACAATAATGCCTCAAGTATTAGGTTTAATTGGAGGTTTGCTATTGTTCTAAAGTCTCCTTTAATGTTTCACCTGTATTCATGTTTCTTAGAAAATTTCCAGTAATTGATAAACTGTACCGGAATCTTTAAAACCCCTTTCACATGAAAGTGGAATTCAACTACATTGATTTTGCTGTTCTGTTTCAGTTGATTTCTGAACCCCAACCTGACGAAGTGACTAGTAATTCTGGAGAGCAGTCTGAAATGGTACGTATAAGCCATTACATAATAATTTAGCCATGCAGTTTTATCATAGTTCAAAAGAGCTTTAAATCAACTAAGTGAACAAAGGAAGCTCTCCATCAAGTGATATACATTCGGGAAATCAAAATGGTTCAACATTGGTTGCCAAGTGTTTCACGAATGAATAAGTTTTTTTTATATGACTAAATTGATGAAATTATTGGTATTTTCTTGTCAAAAGTAAGTGTTATTAAGCCTTTCTTAGTAATGGTTTTGGAATTGTGCTGTCCAGGCCTACACATGATGAAAAAACATCTTCCTTATTAACATAATATACCAACACACAAACCAGTATTGTCTCCACAAGGCAAGGCATGTGTATTAAATCACAAGTCATCATATTTGTAGCAATGTTCCTCCCTTCAGCAGCATCGTCAGTGAGTGTTCAGGAAACAATTCTAATGCATTCCTAGTGTCAGCTTGACCCAATGAGTCAAAATATGTATTGTCTCTGATGATAAAATGCCAATAGTGCTACACACACTTGTTCCCTATGGAGACAATATAGACACTGTATACAGTATTCACAAGGAATACACTTGTACATATCTACAAATGATGACCAATTGGGGATCACAATAATGCCTCAAGTATTAGTGTTAATTGGAGGTTTGCTATTGTTCTAAAGTCTACTTTAATGTGTCACCTGTATTCATGTTTCTTAGAAAATTTCCAGTAATTGATAAACTGTACCGGAATCTTTAAAACCCCTTTCACATGAAAGTGGAATTCAACTACATTGATTTTGCTGTTCTGTTACAGTTGATTTCTGAACCCCAACCTGACGAAGTGACTAGTAATTCTGGAGAGCAGTCTGAAATGGTAGGTATAAGCCATTACATAATAATTTAGCCATGCAGTTTTATCATAGTTCAAAAGAGCTTTAAATCAACGAAGTGAACAAAGGAAACTCTCCATCAAGTGATATACATTCGGGAAATCAAAATGGTTCAACATTGGTTGCCAAGTGTTTCACGAATGAATAAGTTTTTTTTTATAAAACTAAATTGATGAAATTATTGGTATTTTCTTGTCAAAAGTAGGTGTTATTAAGCCTTTCTTAGTTATGGTTTTGGAATTGTGCTTTCCAGGCCTACGCATGATGAAAAAACATCTTCCTTATTAACATAATATACCAACACACAAACCAGTGTTGTCTCCACAAGGCAAGGCATGTGTATTAAATCGCAAGTCATCATATTTGTAGCAATGTTCATCCCTTCAGCAGCATCGTCAGTGAGTGTTCAGGAAACAATTCTGATGCATTTCTAGGGTCAGCTTGACCCAATGAGTCAAAATATGTATTGTCTCTGATGATAAAATGCCAATAGTGCTACACACACTTGTTCCCTATGGAGACAATATAGACACTGTATACAGTATTCACAAGGAATACACTTGTACATATCTACAAATGATGACCAATTGGGGATCACAATAATGCCTCAAGTATTAGTGTTAATTGGAGGTTTGCTATTGTTCTAAAGTCTACTTAAATGTGTCACCTGTATTCATGTTTCTTAGAAAATTTCCAGTAATTGATAAACTGTACCGGAATCTTTAAAACCCCTTTCACATGAAAGTGGAATTCAACTACATTGATTTTGCTGTTCTGTTACAGTTGATTTCTGAACCCCAACCTGACAAAGTGACTAGTAATTCTGGAGAGCAGTCTGAAGTGGTACGTATAAGCCATTACATAATAATTTAGCCATGCAGTTTTATCATAGTTCAAAAGAGCTTTAAATCAACTAAGTGAACAAAGGAAACTCTCCATCAAGTGATACACATTCGGGAAATCAAAATGGTTCAACATTGGTTGCCAAGTGTTTCACGAATGAATAAGTTTTTTTTATATGACTATATTGATGAAATTATTGGTATTTTCTTGTCAAAAGTAGGTGTTATAAAGCCTTTCTTAGTAATGGTTTTGGAATTGTGCTGTCCAGGCCTACACATGATGAAAAAACATCTTCCCTATTAACATAATATATCAACACACAAACCAGTGTTGTCTCCACAAGGCAAGACATGTGTATAAATCACAAGTCACCATATTTGTAGCAATGTTCATCCCTTCAGCAGCATCGTCAGTGAGTGTTCAGGAAACAATTCTAATGCATTCCTAGTGTCAGCTTGACCCAATGAGTCAAAATATGTATTGTCTCTGATGATAAAATGCCAATAGTGCTACACACTTGTTCCTTATGGAGACAATATAGACACTGTACACAGTATTCACAAGGAATACACTTGTATATCTAAAAATGATGACCAATTGGGGATCACAATAATGCCTCAAGTATTAGGTTTAATTGGAGGTTTGCTATTGTTCTAAAGTCTCCTTTAATGTTTCACCTGTATTCATGTTTCTTAGAAAATTTCCAGTAATTGATAAACTGTACCGGAATCTTTAAAACCCCTTTCACATGAAAGTGGAATTCAACTACATTGATTTTGCTGGTCTGTTACAGTTGATTTCTGAACCCCAACCTGACGAAGTGACTAGTAATTCTGGAGAGCAGTCTGAAATGGTAGGTATAAGCCATTACATAATAATTTAGCCATGCAGTTTTATCATAGTTCAAAAGAGCTTTAAATCAACTAAGTGAACAAAGGAAACTCTCCATCAAGTGATATACATTCGGGAAATCAAAATGGTTCAACATTGGTTGCCAAGTGTTTCACAAATGAATAAGTTTTTTTTATATGACTAAATTGATGAAATTATTGGTATTTTCTTGTCAAAAGTAGGTGTTACTAAGCCTTTCTTAGTAATGGTTTTGGAATTGTGCTGTCCAGGCCTACACATGATGAAAAAACATCTTCCCTATTAACATAATATACCAACACACAAACCAGTATTGTCTCCACAAGGCAAGACATGTGTATTAAATCACAAGTCATCATATTTGTAGCAATGTTCATCCCTTCAGCAGCATCGTCAGTGAGTGTTCAGGAAACAATTCTAATGCATTCCTAGTGTCAGCTTGACCCAATGAGTCAAAATATGTATTGTCTCTGATGATAAAATGCCAATAGTGCTACACACACTTGTTCCCTATGAAGACAATATAGACACTGTATACAGTATTCACAAGGAATACACTTGTACATATCTACAAATGATGACCAATTGGGGATCACAATAATGCCTCAAGTATTAGTGTTAATTGGAGGTTTGCTATTGTTCTAAAGTCTACTTTAATGTTTCACCTGTATTCATGTTTCTTAGAAAATTTCCAGTAATTGATAAACTGTGCCGGAATCTTTAAAACCCCCTTCACATAAAAGAGGAATGCAACTACATTGATTTTGCTGTTCTGTTACAGTTGATTTCTGAACCCCAACCTGACGAAGTGACTAGTAATTCTGGAGAGCAGTCTGAAGTGGTATGTATAAGCCATTACATAATAATTTAGCCATGCAGTTTTATCATAGTTCAAAAGAGCTTTAAATCAACTAAGTGAGCAAAGGAAACTCTCCATCAAGTGATAAGTTTAGTGAAATCAATATGGTTCAACATGTACGTGTGTTTCTTAGAACAGTATCAGTAAACTTATTGCCTGTACCACAGTGTTTAATAACCCCTTAGTAATTTGTTTTGATTACCTGGATGAATTCATTGGTATATTCTTGTCAAAATCAAGTGTTCATAAGGCTTTGCACATAATGATTTAGCCATGCATGTTTAAACACAAGTCTAAAAATGAACTTTCAATCTACTAAATGAACAAAGATAACTCTCCATTAAGAGATTAGTTTATCTACAATATTATAAAACTTACTGGTTTATATATTTACGAGTGACCCACTTACCTGTCTCCCCACAACCTATGCACCGCAGTCTACCGTGTCTAGAATGCCCTGGTAATCTTTTAACAAGTGGGGAACGAAGTAAATCTAGAATTAGTATGTATTAAAATCATCACATAATGATTCTAGCTTATCATTTTGCGGGGTATGTTAGCTGATGAAGGCATTTGAGTATCAACATCTTGAAACGGAACAACAAATGGTTAATGTACACTGATAGACATTTCCTGTTTTAGGTGATAGTGCTGTGCACTTGCTGTTTACACATGTACCGTTTAGGGACAACACTTCCATCTCCCCAACAATTGCAACAAAATGACTTTTTTACACCTAGATATCCTCCCCAAAAAACAATTGGGAATTAACTGTTACAACATTTTGTTCCCTATGAAGACACCATAGAAACTTGTGACATTACTGCAGGGCAGCTAAATGTGTGTAATTTTGTTGATGTATTTTGAATGATCACTGTTCATTACCATTATTTTGTTGACTCCTTATGTTGTCACATTAGTATTGTATATGCCAGCAAGACTCCTATTAAATGAGGGGCTTAAAAATCCCTCTGCTTTATCTAGTGTAAGTTGGTGGTACAAATAAATCTGTATCAAATGATGCAGCACCATATTGTTTGTAAGCTAAACATTTCAGCTTCATATCTACTATTATACTTTCAGATTATTCTGAAGCCTGAAGTAATGGCAGCTATTGAACAGATGATGGAGCAAGGGGGTATTGTGGAAAACAGTGATGATGACGATACCGCAACCAATAATCGCTTCGATAACTTGAATAACTTGAAGAGTGAAAGCAAAGGAATTTACATCAGCACTTACCAGAAAAAGAAAAAAAGAACTTACAACAAACAAAACGCCTGTGTCTTCTGTGGTTGTCTTGTGCAAGTTCTTATTGGTAGACACCTATTAGCAGTACACAAAGATGAGCCTGATGTTGCTGCAATACATGTCCTAAATGATCAAGCAGAGAGGAAAAGAAGGCTTGACCTCCTTCGCAACAGAGGCAACTTCCTTCACAATCAACAAGTAATTGATGCTGGTGTTGGGCAAATCATCTTAATGAGGCGGCCTCACACATTCCATGATCTGGATTATGAAGACTATGGACCATGCCCTCTGTGCCTTTGATATGTGCTTTTAAAAGACATCTGGAGGCACACTCACTACCGTTGCATTGCAAGGGACAGTGGTCAAGCACAAGGTGGGAGTGGAAAAGGGGAATTACAAATTCAGTCACAAATCCTTGCAAACAACAAAAAGATGTCCGGTGCAAGCGAGGAACTGAAGAGGCATGTATTAGCAAAGATGCGGAGTAGCAACATATCCAGAATTGCAAAAAGTGATGGTGCCATATTAGAATTGGGTAATGTTTGGTTAAAGAAAGTTGGAGGACAAAGGAAATCGATTGTCTCAAGTAAGATGTTATCATCATCAAGGATGGTGGATGAACTTCGCAAGCTTTGTCCAAATGAGGGTGAATTTATTAGTGATTTTCTGAAGCCAAAATGTTTTGATGCCATACTGGAAGCTGCCAACAACCTTGGTGGACAGGATATTACAGAAACAGGTAATTCCTCATACGAAAAGCCTTCAACAGTACTCAAGCTGGGCCATGATATGAAAAAACTTGCCACCATCAAGATGTGCAGGGCACTGAGAACAGGTGATCAAAACTTGGAGAAGGAGGCTAAAGACTACCTATTCTTGCATGAGAAAGAGTGGGGTGTAAAGATGTCTTGCACAGCACTGACGACACTGAGAGAAAGAAAGTTTAACAAAGGTCAAAATCTCCCCCAGACTTCAGATCTAGTGAAGCTTACAGAGCATGTGTCACAACAGTTGAAGCTGGCCATGGAAGAAATTGTGGAGAACGTGTCCAATCAAATCTATAAGAGGCTGCAAAAGTTGTGTCTGGTGCGGTTGCTTCTTTTCAATAAGCGTCGACCAGGTGAGTTGTCACAACTAACCATAAAAGCGTACAAAGAGCGACCAAACTGGGCAGATGCTGGAATTCAGGAAGTGAAGGACAGCTTTACCTCACTTGAGCAAAAGCTTTTGACTGCCATGGACTTGGTGTATATTCGGGGGAAACGGGGAACCCCAGTCCCAGTTATCATTCCAGAAGATTGCCAGCAGGTTTTCCAACAGCTAATCAAACTGCGAAGCAAAGTATCAATCGCCCATGAGAACTCATTTTTATTTGCTGCCATGGGAACATCATTGTCATTTATTCGTGCAAACGACTGTTTATCAGAAATTGTCAAGGACGTTGATCTGGCTGAGCCTGAGAAGATCAAATCTACCAACATGCGAAAGTACTTGGCAACTGTCTCCCAAGTACTCGCTTTGAAGAAAAATGAACTTGACTGGTTAGCGAGACATCTCGGACATGATGTCCAAGTTCATCGTCAGTACTACAGGCTCCATGAATCTGCCTTAGAACTAACCAAAGTCGCAAAGCTGCTTATGCTCACTGAGAAGGGAAAGGTGGGCAGATGGACTGGAAAGAGTTTAACTGAGCTTACTCTAGAAGGTAAACATGCCTTAATATTCAAATGCTTTGTCTTTTTGACATTAACTGTAGAAGTGTTAGTACATTTCACAATGTTGGTACTTGATAGCAGTTAAGTCTTAAAAGCTAAATGTCTACAAATTTGCAGCTAATGTAAATTATGGAGGGGGGGGGGGGGTTATATTAAAGACTCTGAGATACTTTTCTATTTTCTCATGTTTGCTCCAAGTGTTGGAAAACCTCACCAAACACTGAAGTATAAACCAGAAAATAATGTTATTAAATACCTACTGCAGTATTGGTCAAAGTTCGATACAAAACTATGTTTCACTCAGCCTTCTTTTATGTTGTCAGGAGTGCTTGTTTACACTCTGTAGAATTAAGTTACAAAACTTTCAGCAATTCTCTTAAACAAATCAGCTTTCATAGCAGAATTAATTGATAACCCATTCATCTTGCAGATTTTCCAGAGGAACAATTGCTTGACCTTGAAGATAATGAAGATGAGGAGACAATATGCAATGGTATAAATTTTCCTACTATTACATATTCAAATCATGTTGCTAATGCCTGATTCAGATATAATTTGTTTGTTCGCAATGCAATACTTTCATAATTCTACTGTAGTATACAAGATTGACACCCAAGAATGAATTTAGGTGCCAACCCTTCAATCCTGTGAGAGGTATTATTTTTCACATTGAGGTTCTCAATAAAATGAGCTATTAATGATCATAGCATAAAATTAAGTACATGAAAAGAAAAAAAAATGTAGCTGATATGAGGTGGTCATGTGCAGACAACATTTAGTGCTATTGGTGGAATAACAATTTCTCATGAATTGAATTGATGATGGGACACATGAATTCAGTTCACATTTTAAGACAAAGTGTACCTAAGTCATCAGCCACACTGCACACATATCATGTGCTGGCACGTTTTTCCTGTGACAGCCTTCCTTGACTTTACAGCATGCAAAGCCTACAATTAAAACTAATTAAGAATAAATAATTAAGCATTAATGGCAAGAAACCTTTGCAATTTTCACATTTACTGTAGGTGAAGTTGATGAAGAAAATAGAAGTAAGCCAAGTTCTTCCAAGAGAGTAGCTGATGAAGACATCAGTGCTTCTTCATGTAAGTGTAATATTCATATCACTGGTTAGCATACTTTTAACTGGCTTGTCACAACACTGGGGCTCAACAGAAAGTGAAAGACAGAAACACTTAGAGCTACAAAAAGAGGGATGTCTTTGTGTTTAGGCATATTGTTTATGGATAGGAACAACAGAAGGGTCATGATGACAAATGATCAGGAATGTTTTATTGCCTTTGATTGCATGGCTGCTGAAGACTTTGGCAAAGCAAAAGGTGTAGCCACTAACATATTATAAAATCCAATTAAGGAACAAAAGAATGGACTTTCTCAAAACGTGTAGCAGACTTGTGAACTGCTAGCAATAATCACCATATCAGTACTATTCAGAGAGCAGCGCAGAAGAGTACCCTTGGATTATCAATTCTTTCTGATACTGGCATATCAAATTATATTGCAGTGGCAGGCTAATAAATTGTTTTTATATTAATTGTTACTATTTGGCAGATCCAGCAAATGCTAATTACTAAAAGGAAATAAGGAATGCTCATATTTCTAAACATAAGTGCATGATACTTATACACTATTATCATGCACAGTACTTGCATGTTTTATCCAAAGACTTGTCTATTTAATCCTACATAATATGTACTTTGTTTACACTGGCTTGTTACTTCTAACATTTAACTTTAATAGTCTTTTGTACTACACAAACTGGTCATATTCATTCAAATTTGCACCCAATGGAACTTCAAATGTAATGAGGTGCAGTGCCTTCCTTCTGTGTCAGTCCTGTTTGTCACAGTTATTGCAAATGTCAGTTCAAAGTTCAAGTGGTGACTTGTACAACTTATGTCCACAGACTGATCCTTAATAGAACTTAAGAATTCTTGGTGTGTAAAACATATTGTGCATTGAATTTCTATCTGTTTCTAATCCTAAACAGATCCCTGCAAGAAAGCTAAAGGTAAAACGTCCAAGACTTTGTGGACAAAACAGGAGAACCAGGCTGTGTGGAAACACCTTGGAACTTACATACGGGCCTCAGAAGTGCCTGGGAAGGATGCTTGTGAAGAGTGCATCAGATTAGCGGAAGGGAACTTACAAAATAGATCATGGAGGCAAATTAAATTTAAATGCTACAACATTATCAGTAAAGTGAAAAAGCAAACACAAAATGAAACATAAATCTTACTTCTAAACACGATATCTCAAGAAGGGAAGCTAGGATCAATCTCATATTTAATTAGTAGGTGTATCACATTGAGTAGAAGAAGCCTATTGTTTGTAGAGGTCCAGGTCATTTGAGGGGTCAAATTGTGAAAACTTTGTAAACACATTATCTCAAGTAGGAAAGCTTGTATTAATCTTGTATTTCGTGTGAAGGAGTACCACATTAAGTAGAGGAAGTGAATGTTTATATGGAGGTTATTTTGGGTCAAAATGTGCAAACTTTGTATGCACGATACCTCAAGAAGGGAAGCTTGGACCAATCTCATATCTAGTATACAGTTGCGACACATTCATTATAAGCATATTTGTTTTTATGGAGGTCAATAGTCATTTGGAGTCACCAGAGGCCAAATTGTAGGGGTACTCAAAAACCGTGGGGGGGGGGGTGGGAAGGGATCGCACCCATTATTCCTCCCTGGCCACATCTGCTACTGTGTTACTTAATTGGGTACACTGTATAACCATACAGTGCCTAGAGTATACTAGTGGAGCCCTAATGTAACAGGAGCCACCCTATCTTCGTTGTATTTTTCAAAATGTAATATTTTTATTTGTTTTCCTTATAGTGGGGCGGTTTAGCCCAAATATTCAAAAGGATTGTGCATTTTGTGATACAAGCACCAAATTTGGCACACATGTATATTAACATGTTGCGAACATATTCAGATATTGGGCCACTCGGAATTCTCTCGTTATGTCCGCCATATTGGATTTCAAAATGGCCGCCATTTGAAATCTACATTTGCGATTATCTCTGGGTCAAATGCTGCTATTGACTTCATTTTGGTGTCTAAATGTATGTTTTTTGGGGGGCAAGGAATCCAATGGTACCAATTTCACAATCCAATGCACAATCCATGCACAATTCTTAGGTAGGCTGAGGGGGCTGCAGCCTGGTAAGAGGCTGCAGCCCCCTCAGCCTACTTGGCATCTGAGGCTAGGTATATATCGGTACTGAAGATACGTGTACATAAACAGTGTCATGTTAACAAGTTCAGCACTGCCACAAGTACATGTATGTTGTGGACTCATCGTCATGTGCAGTCCCGTTCACACACACAGAGGGCTGTGCACTCATGGGCAGCCTTCTTGCATTTGCAGCGCCTCACACACCATTTCTGGCACTTGCAAGAAACCAGCTCAATGCAGCTGTGAGCTGCCTCAGGTAGTCTGGTCCAGTATGGTGTGTAGTGTCCTCCAGTCATTGACCAACCCCAGTTGGTTGGTGGAGGGAGCTCTGGTGCTGGCAGCAGTATCTGACCCCACACATGTCCACCTTGATACACTGCCCTCTTGACATGTTCCTCTAAAGCTGCCTTCGTTGGAGGGATCAGCTGCACATCGTTCTTCCTTGCGAAGAGTTTCCTCCTGGCCGTGTCAATGCTTGCTTGTCCTCCTGGTCAAACCATTCCATGAGAGCTGCTGAGAGGAACCTGAACAACTCGGTCTTGTTGCTGTCCACTCGTAGGAAGTTCTGCCAGTTTCCTGATATGGCTTCGTTGGCCACCACACGTCTCCGCACGCCTTGTCCCCGCTTTGCACGTGTACTACCTTTCAGTGAATCAGCAAGGTAAGTATCCCAGACCAGATCCAGGCGTGACACTGTTTGCAGCTTCGTAGATATATATGGGATGAAGATCTGATGTGCATACTCTTCAAAGGTCTTTAATGCAGCCGGCTTCAGCATCTGGACGATGGTTGCTCCATCAAACACTATACAGGTAGTGACAGGAGTCTCTGTCTTGGCGTTGGAGACTTCTTCCAAGCATGTGATGAGATCATTCTTGGTACCAGTGAAGAGGTTTCCACCAGCAGACAGTGCAGGAGGACATGCCTGGTTCTCGTGACGAAAGAACTCCTTAAGGTTTCCATCCCTTGGCAGCTAATGTACAGGCGTGCGAAGAGTTCACGATCATTCTTGACGGAGGCGAGCTGTTGCTGACCTTTGCTCTGGTTTCTTGGAGTGGAAGTGCTGAACACCTTCAGCTTGTTACGACGAATGGGGTCGTCCAATGCCTTTGTTCTGTCCAACAGACACTCTCTGGTGGAAGCCTCGAACTGCTCTTAGCCAATCCTCTTGGCATTCATCACGGTCTCCATGGCTGCAGGACCTGCGATGTCCTTTGTGTCCAGTGTGACTAGATCCTGACTGTTCTCCTCAAATGGGTTGCCCATCTCCTCTATGACACCAACGAGAGAGCGAATATCTTTCACAAATGAGGCCTGTACACTTGGCGTCTGATCATGATGACGTGTGTCTGCTGTTTGCGTCTCCAGTATTGGTTCCCGTCATGGAATTCTTCGATCACCCTAGCAACTTCTGGTCCCGCAACCATCCAGCGACGAAGGGCTCTAGGGTTGTCAGTGAGCCCAACTGCGCCACCGTCTCCTTTGATGCAGGCATTATTCTGCTCATGTGCCTGGTCAATCGGGATTGAAGAGAACACCCTCTGTGTTTCTGAACTGTGAAATGGCCTTCACTGAATTTTGGCTACGTCCCGGTGTTTGGTAGTGAGTTAGGCCATGTCCTTCAGGTGCACTGGTATCCACCTAGCATAGTGGGTATGATCTAGTGCGTGGAACCAGGTGACCAGCTCTGTCAGAGCATCGAGGTACATCATCAACGATCCCTGCCTGAGAGAACGCACATACACTAGAACCAACAGTTCTAGTTCCAGCACAGTTGCCCAATAGCGAAACTGGGGGATGTTGTCTCGTCTCTGGCGACACCAGTCTTCAAACGCAGGAAGGTCCTCTGCATCCCTGGTTTCTCCCAGACAGTAGTGGTTGTAGGCATGGTGTTGCAGGATGTACAGTGCTGCTGCAGTCACTTGATGTGCTCTTCTTGTGCGCAAGACATGAGATGCTCGCAGGAATGAGTCTGCTGTCCCTGCTGTCGCAATCTCGGCTTGCACAAGTGCTTGCACCCAACCACTCCCTTGCAGCCAGTCCCCCAGTGTTTTCAGTGCCGCCATCTCTATATGGAGACCACCAAACATCACCACTATGTGGTCTTCACCATAACTCTCTTGCCACTTCCACTGTATCTGCTTTCCAAAGCAAACAGTGGCTGCTCCAAGGTGACCACTGGTGTCCAGAATTCAGGTGTTCTACAGCTTTCTTCACAACGTCCATTGAATGCCGGATCATGGCCACAGTGTGGGCACTTTCCAGGAAGAGTGGAAGCAGCGACGTGGGGCAGATGACTCTAGCATCTGGTGGCTGTCGGCTGGCATGAAATGCAGCCCAAGATTTGTTTTCATTGTCCACTGTACCAGTGTTGTCTTCCAGGACTTGTTTTGCATTGCCTAGCCATTGGTATTCTTCATCAGTCTGCTGTTTGAAGCCTCCCTCTGGCCAATGACACAACTCCAGCAGCTGGGACAGGCGACTTCTTGATGCTGCGAGTGACAGGGGGTACATCAGTATAATAGTGCGGCAAAGGGGCGACAGTCTTGGACCGTGCATCCCCAGATTCTCCAGCAACGACGATGCTCCGATTTATTCCTTCACCAGTGCAAGAAGGATGTTGTAGGAGGGAGATAGCGGTACCATGGAAGGAGTCTTTTGATGTTGTTGCACTAGGGTTGTGATCTATGTTGTCTACAGTGGCAGTTGTGAACACTTCGCCACGCATTTTCGGAGGGCAGACCACTTGTTCTCTGTGAAACTGTTGGCAGACATTGTTGCCCATCTGTGCTGAGAGCTGGAGCACTCTATCATTACAGATGCTCAGGCCAAGGTGTGACAGTCTGTCGACCAATTCCTTCTTGCATGTATGAGCATGCAACATCATCCCGATGTATGTTGGAAGTGGGGTCTCTTGTGCAACACTGTGCCTGACACAGGTGGATGATGTGGTGCAACGTGTTCGCTTGTGTTTTACGCTGTTGAACTTCAGTACCTGGCCTGCGGTAATTGCTGCAGGGTTAGTGTCTGCCATCTGGTCCTTGATGCTGGGTCCCTCTAGGATCATGCTGACTAGGGCAAGCAGCAACGGTGGCACATCTTGACATCCTCCAGGGAATCCTGTGAAGGGCTTGGCTTCTCCAAACATGTGACGGCGAACAATGTGTGCAGCACGGGCAAAATGGACTGCATCACTATCACTGTCCAGCTCGCAGGCTTTGTCAAGAGCAGCACCGATATCTTCTTCAAATGCCATCAGGATGTCTCTCCCCTTGGTGTGTGCCCTCATGTCAGGAAACTGAGATAGCAGTCTCTGTTTCAGTCGTGTGGAGTGGAGTCTTGTGTCGAACTGCACTCCAAGCTGTTCCATTCTGGACTGATAGAGGTGGACAAGATCGGCCAATCTGAATACTGTTGCCGTCTCCTCATCTTGTCTGGTTTTTCCTGCACTAACCCCCCCCCCCCCTAAAAAAAACCATCAAATGAAAGCTTATTCTGTCCTCTTTCAAACAAGCTATTTTCCAGGTCTGGGGGTTGTTCGGTGTAGGATTTGGGATTTTTTGAAAATCACCGGAAACCGGAACGCAAATCTTGCGCGCTTAACAGGTGAGGGGAGATCGAGAAGCGCCCATGTAATGTAAAGCAGCCATTTTGAAATCCAATATGGCGGCCCATTGGTAAAAATACGCAATGCAGATTGTTACCATTGGATTCCTTGCCCCAAAAAACATACATTTAGACACCAAAATGAAGTCAATAGCAGCATTTGACTCAGAGATAATCGCAAATGTAGATTTCAAATGGCGGCCATTTTGAAATCCAATATGGCGGACATAAAGAGAGAATTCTCAGTGGCCCAATATCTAAAAATGTTAGCAATATGTTAATGTTCATGTGTGCAAAATTTGGTGCTTGTATCACAAAATGCACAATAGGTTTGCTATGCTGCTACACTATTAGGATGTAATGTCTATGTAAGTATTTTTGTAATCACTTCTTTGGTGAATTTTGCGTTTTGGCGAGTAGATGCTTAGTAATGATTGCCAAATAGCGAGTACATTTAAAAACATTTGTCGAGGCCTGAAAACCTTCAAAACATTATTTCTTATGGTAGAAATCACAGATACTTTTTATAGGCTACACGGTATATTGATTTTCCATATTGAGTACAAGAATCCTGATGCTTGTGAGGTCAAATCTCATTTGAGGTCAACAGAGGTCAAACTCTGAAAAGCCTTTTACATGATATCTAACAATTGGAATGATTATATTTCACATACTTGGTGTGTGGATGTATCACATTAAGTACAAGACCCCTATTGTTTTGGTGGAGGTGTGTATTGCCACGTACAGTGGAATGAACTGTGTTTATCATGCCATAGTGTATTTGTAAATCAACAAAGTGGTTCGGGCCATTATATTGTAACAGCTATTTCTGGTTCACAAGCAGAAGTCTAGTGCAATGAAGCCAGCAAAACCTCATTGTGTTTCTTATTCTGCTTGGATATGGACCTGCATATTCTGATTTTGAAACCTACTGAAACTTACTGAAAGTTATCCAGTGTACTAACACAAGCAAATGTCATATACACTGTAGTGGAAAGACAGCTTATTAATTTGATTAGCCCTTTCAGTACGCCTACTGTAAGTTGCATAATATGCCAATTTCATGCAAGATATGCTCACCAAACAATGCCACAATATGTTTAGGCACTCCAAATTAAAATATCTCAATACAGACCATATTAGTTGGCACTGAGACCTCTTTAGTGTATAAACTGTAACTCTTAAATTTACTTGTATGTGAATGAAAGTGTGTACATGTCCTTAAACGTGTTTCTTACAATAGGGGAATCAACTTGCAAACCATCTGTTATGTTGTTTGCAAATATCAGTGACTACCCACAAATGTATCGATAGAAAGTTCTTCATATAGTCAGCGCAGTCTGATTTGTGACCACAAGTGTCACATCCCCAGTTCACATTTTTCCAGAATTACACATTTCTGTTAGACTTACCAATATATGATAATGCATCTAAACTTGGATTGCTTGAGTTCAACAGAGTTAGTATCACTTTGAACTATACAGTTCTAAGATTTTCAAACTTAACAAGCTGTTATTTTCAGTTTGCCTTTTTGTACCTTTCAAACTTGTCAGTGAGAAAGATCACATGAATGTTCTGTGATTTTATGACTGAATTCTGAAATAAGCTGATGGTTACAAAATGTTAGATATTTTTTTAAATTTGATATATAAAATGTAGTGATTTACATTGTAACAGTCTTCAATGAAATATTTTGTATTACATAAAAACCTTGATATTCAATGGGTACAAAATAATTGTATTTGGGTAAAATTTTGCATTATTTGAAAACATTTTATTGTAACAAATTAGACTAATAAAGTACTATTGTTTATTGTACTAAGAATTTCAAACTTAACAAGCTGTCATTTCCGGTTTGCCTTTTTGTACCTTTCAAACTTGTCAGTGAGAAAGATCACATGAATGTTCCTTGATTTTATGACTGAATTCTGAAATAAGCTGATGGTTACAAAATGTTAGATATTTTTTTAAATTTGAAATATAAAGTGTAGTGATTTACATTGTAACAGTCTTCAATGAAATATTTTGTATTACATAAAAACCTTGATATTCAATGGGTACAAAATAATTGTATTTGGGTAACATTTTGCATTATTTGAAAACATTTCTTTTGTAACAAATTAGACTGATAAAGTACTATTGTTTATTGAAGCTATTGTAAATATGAATTACTGAATAGAATTTTTGCTCTGTGAATGAATTTTAATACTGTTATGAATTGACAATTATTAACTTTTAAAAAGTAACCTTATTGGAATTATGTCCTGTATGAATCACGCATTGGATTTATCCATATATGATTTGCTGCTCTTTAAAGTCATCATCATAGCTACTCATAAACTGTATCCACAACATTTGTACATTTCATTGCAACAGGTGTTTTGTGTGTTATTAGAATTGGGATATACTTGGTATATTTTCTGCTTTAAGCTTCTGTATACATAGGTCAACATCTGTTGTCCAGTGTATGTTCATAATGTGTTTGGTATTGCTGAATTCTTCCCATGGTTAAATATCTCTTTTCTCCCCTGTGTATCTTCATGTCACCATTATAATTCATGCTTACAGAATCCAATCATTGAGTACTGTAATACACAACATATTTCATAACATGTAGGTTATGTTTGGTTCAAGAAAATAACTTCAGACTGGCTAAAAATTTGTTACATTGTTTGGTTCTTACTTCGAATGAAATTAAATCAGCCACTTCTCAAAAATACCATTAAACCAGAATCCAGACTGCTAAATCACTTACGTAAACATGTTAGTTCAGACAAGTGAAGTACTTCTGGCCTAGTTAAGGACATCAAAACCCGCACTTGCATCATGATTGCATTTGCAGAAACTGATACACTACAGAATAGAGCATTATGAAATTGTTGAATTGATTGTATCATTTTAAAGATATTAAATACTATGAAATGCAGTTCAAACTGAAATATGTGATAAGCTTGTTTTACATAGAGGTGTTTGCAAATCAAAATGTATTCACATAATCAAAGTTGAACTTGTTACCATTACTGTTAATGGCTAAACTTACTGCCAACCAGAGTTGTTTCATTCTGTACAGCCAATTTCATTGTAATTAAATGTCACCAATTTGGAAAAATAAATTAGAATTGTGTTGATTTATATAAAATATTGTTCCTTATAAAATGTTCTTCCTTGAAGTTATTTCCTGATCATTTGAGATTCAAACTGAAATATGTGATAAGCTTGTTTTACATAGAGGTATTTGCAAATCAAAATGTATTCACATAATCAAAGTTGAACTTGTTACCATTACTGTTAATGGCTAAACTTACTGCCAACCAGAGTTGTTTCATTCTGTACAGCCAATTTCATTGTAATTAAATGTCACCAATTTGGAAAAATAAATTAGAATTGTGTTGATTTATATAAAATATTGTTCCTTATAAAATGTTTTTCCTTGAAGTTATTTCCTGATCATTTGAGATTCACAGAATAAATTGGGAAAGAAACATCATGAAAGCAATATTTGTGTATATTTGAGTTTGGTACCAAATGAAATGCATTCAAATTTTTATTGTAAGGAACTTTCAATAAAGTACTGTAGGTACAATCCTTGAAGTAGCTTTCAAAACAAAATCATGTTATCATACATAAGGATATTTAGATGAAAAGAATTGTTAGATCTGTAATGAAAATCAGGCATGACTAAAATATATTGGGGACACATCCATAACTGTTTCAATTAGTTGATTGACCTCCGTCTTCATAGGCTGTATATCACCAAAGCTGCTAGGGCTACGGCATGGCTCAGAGTGGTGGCCTGTTAGTTGATCTCTCATGTATATTTTTTAATTAAATATGTACCTTTCTCCTGGCCCTGGGTATATTTGTATGTTCTCTAGACTGGTATGAAAATACTGGAATGCAAGGTCAAATACCAAACAGTGAAAGAGCTTAAGAAAGACAAACCAACTAACAGGCCCAGACAAGGGTATTAGAAGTGTTGGAAAACTAGCACAATCTGATATGGTCACTTATGAACCTCCTTTTGATATGGCTCTCATGACCTAGCAGGAGTCAAAAAAGTTCATATTCAGTGTTGCTGTGTCCTGGCAAAAAATTTGGTAAATGAATTGATTGTTTCAAATGTTAAACTCAAACAAAGAATTGTCAGCCACAAACGAGAACAAACAGTTAAAATTCATATTGGTGAAGTATTACACTTCCAAGTAAGCTCACCAAACGTGTCTCCATAAGGAAAGCTAAATTGAGGGCACTGTTCAATAACAATGGATTTAGAAATTTTCCAGCTGATACACAGATACACACTGATACACTCAAAGTCTCCATTAGGTTTGCCTACTGGAGACATTTTTTCAAATGCTTGTAACTAATGTCATTTCCAATATTTTAGCATCCCATAGGACTCAAAATGGTAAAGTACATCAAATATACATATTAATTACCTAAATATGCAAATTTCTTGTAAAACTGGCTTGATTATCGTCACTTTCCCTGTGGAGACGGCCAAAATGACTCCACAGGGAAATGTGTCTCCACAAGGCTATGTTAGGACACCTAACCGTCTCCATAAGGTAGCTGTTGTGAGAACACACACACACACGCACACACACACGCACACACACATATATATATATATATATGTGTTTATATATTATATATATATATTATATATAAATATATATATATATGGTATTTTTGCATTTCCACATTGACCCTCTTGCGCAGCTCCTGTAACTAAGTCCCTCCCACGCCACCCCCCCCCCCTCGAAGTCTTCTGAGAGCCGTCGTAAGACCACGAGCAAAATAAGTACAATTTATGATTCTTCCATGGTAAAAATAAAAACAACTTTTGCGAAGGATGCTGGTTGGACAGGATGAGAGTGGTAAGTAAGGTGTCAGTTTTCTTAGGGATCCACATTCCTGCAAGAAGGAAAAAACCAGGAGAAGAAAGAACATGAGATATAGAACAAATGAAACTTAATCTGACAGTTGGCCACAACTATCTATAGCCACCTCACCCTGACCTCTATGTATGATTCTTCACCAGACCGGATTTCTTAGAAATCTGTAAACGGTATATTGTATTTTTCTAGCCATATAATACTGTTAAAACAAATGTTTACGGTAAAATATACCGGTAGCCAGGACGCCTGCTCTAAGACGTCATTAACAGCAGTGTTGAAAAACGATGCTACTGAACAGAACTGCCAAGTAAAGTTGATGGTTTTTAACACAGTAGTTATGATAGAAAGGTTGATGAATGACTAGTGTCACTCAAAATGATCAATTTACTAAGTTGGGCCTGGCGGTGTTTATTCCTCCAAATCACTTTACCTTGATAAGATCAGTGATTCAGGACTGTCTCAGTTTAAAGTACTAAGTCTAATAGTCCATCGGGGCAGGCTCGATATCGTTCACTGTCGTAGCACATATTTAGTACCAAGGTTTGATCACATATTATGGTGTGTTTTCATATGCTAATTACAATTCTCGATGTTGGATGGTTCGGGAAGTGTTATCTTAAGAGTAAACAGCAGTTTAAGACGGACTCATTTAGTCCGCTTTGCGTTGTTAGGACTTATCCGAACGCAGCGATTTTTCAGTCAAGAGCCTATCAAAATCCTTATTGTATGGCATGTGATATGTCAGCTGATACAGAAACTGCTCGGCTCGGCGTGATGTATATGCACAGACTGTGTGTATGTAACGTTTGTACGTGTTTACAATTCGTCTGCATAACGTACTGCATAACAAGAGACCGGTCGGCTGAAAGTCTAACGAAATTTACAGCCAACAGTTGGCAAACCGACGTCAAATGTGCCGAAATATGAAGCAGTATTGAGGGTGGCAAATTTTCATGCCTAGAAGGTGCTTCCATGATTCAATACACGAACGATGAAGGTTATTCTAGGCCTGTTACTAATACCCATGTTAGAACTTAGAGCATTACTGTGACAAGAAAGTATACATAACTTCCTCAAGTGATACGAATGCCAACTATAATACTACTAGTTTGCCTTAGACTAGAAGTGATTTACGTAGCACCCATGAAGGATAGATCGACAGCTACTATATACTGGTATCTGTTATTTTATGATACCATTTATTTCATGTTTTATTTGTCATGAAACAAAGAAATTAAAACAACACCAATGTAGGTTCGATAGGCAGACTAACGTTAAGCCTATCAATATTCAATGTCGGTCTAGGTCTATGGTCTAGCCTCTAGTCTTTGATTATTTTGTCAAAACAGGGCCTAACTAAGCCCAGAGCATGTCTCTATGGCTGCTGGTAGTACTGGCACACACACAAACAAATGTAGCGTGTAATGTAGCTTATAAACAGGCCACTAATTATATAGGCCTAGGCAATGCTACAGTATTGCCTAGTCTCAGAAGTCAGATCCCTTCTTGTATTTTGTACACCTTACAAAGCGAGTTGGCATATGTAAGTTTCCACCTATTTAGCATCAGCATGGCACTCGATTTAGTAGCACCTATAGTCTTATTACAGCTCTCTTAAAATTTGGAATAAAATATTTAATATCAAAGCATCTTGCTTGGTTTATTTTTCTTTGATGCATGAATGGTGAGGCCTTCTTTTAGTATGGGAAATCCTGTCAAGTAGGGTTGCATGTGTTCTCAAACCTTTGTAGTGTGTGGGTTTGTAACTATGCCCTACCAAGCTCATGGCTCCAGACTTGCACTGAAATAAATGGAATATCAAATGGCTTATTAGTCAGTTGAGTTCCAGTGTAGACAATTAATGTGAACCACAGTGTGATCGACAGGACAATTCAAAATACTGTATCAACCAAACAAATTTGGTTTTGTTTTGTTGCAGATGAAAGTGCAGGCCCATCGGTGCCAAAGACAAGGATATTTGCGGTGCTTCCTCTACATGGATTTCTCTGGCACAATCAGGACTCAAGTTTTCGAAAGGAAGAAGATCTGTTAGCGGGCAGACAGAACTGATGTCTCAGTGCCTGACACGAGATGCTGAAAAACGGCTCAAAGAAGCTGCTGAACAGAGATGTGATAAAAGGATGAAAATGCTATTGCCCAAGACATTCTGTCTACACATAACAGAGGAAGACTACTTCTTCGTAAGCAAGTGGCTTTGGGTGTTGATCATGTAGACAGTGGCGAGGAAGTCATATAACTCAGAAAGGATTGTTTGTTTAACCAAAGCATATCCTGGTCAATGGTTTGTTGTTGTTTATGTTGATCATTTTCTTTCATTTTCCATTTTGTTTTATTTATTTGATCTTTTCCCTTCTTTTTTTTTATTTTGTTTTATTAATTTGAAAATGAATAACTTACTTTGGTCGATTGAGGAATTCCCTAAAGTTTCACTTTTTTGCTTCTACTACAGGGCAACAGTTTGTGGTCAGGTGGCCCTGTGTGACCTTTGTCATTTTTTAACATAGTAATTTTTTTTTGAGGTCCTTGCTTTCTAGGAATACATGTACTGGCTCCAAGCCTCTATCACTTTTGAGAACTGTGGGAGAAATAGACAGTTTAATAGCTATTTTGTTTTGGTAGGAATATTCTTGGTGAACTTATAGATGTGTATCTACAAATTTAAGGACACTGATGAGACCTATTTATAAGTTTAGATTCAGGAGGATCTAACCAGAGAGTTGTTATGGAACTCCCTAGTTTAATATACAGGATCTTGCAGGAGGATCTAATATACATACGTACTACATACATAGATTCCGGTTAAGTAATGTGCCTTGTAATTATTTAGTAACTTAATTGACAGCTGATAGGTCAATGGACCCCAGATACCAGGGAGTGAAAAGCAAGCTGGTCTAGAGCCGTCAAGAGAGCAAACCTACCCCAGAGACGCCCCCCAACAGAGTGAACCTGCCCCTGATCGAAGTAACCCAAGGAAGTATTTATATTTCGCGACTTTTTATTTGGTTGACCCGCGCCGAGATGGTGTTCTAACTTAGGACCTTTAGGCATTTTATTTTCAAATAAGTTCAGTGGGTTTCTTGTTAGACGTAACAGCTCTGATAAGATCTGTAAGTTACCCACTTATATCATTTAAATTTTTCTTTAAGTTTATGTGACCCCATTGTTTTTAATACAAGATTCATGTGCATAGTAAACCTACTATTTTCCTTATGTTTATTTTTGTGTGAGCGCTACGCCTTTTCAAGTTGTCCCCACGTCATACGGTCCTACTCTCACGGGAAGGTGCTATTTGTAAATTTCACAAACCTAAAAACATATATTTATGCCTGGTCACTGCGTTTTTGACCAGCTACATTTGCGTTAAAGGTGAGTCTTGAGGCAGACTTCAGGAGACGGACAGTGTTTAAAATGATTTGTTCAAATTATTTTTAACACAATATAAATTTGTTGTTTTCGAAAAATAACACTGCTTTAAGAATCCAACAACTCTTAAAATATTCTTCGGACATTCCTCTTTTACTTCAGCCAACACATCCTGGTTCTTAATACTGTGTTTAATTATTTTATAATCTTGCTGTGACAAGGAACTGCTCTGTTTAATTGTCGTACAGTACAACGTATAAGAATGACGTTATTTGTTTATTGTTTACTCTTTACATAACACCTCTCTTAGCACCCAACAACTGTTAAAATGTTCTTCAGACGTTACTATATAGCTTTCAACCAACATTACCTGGTCCTAAGTACTGTTAGTGCAGAACATTTATATTATGTTATCATCTTGCTGTGACAAGAAACTGCTCTATTTTCATTATCTTACAACGTATAAGAGTGACGTCACATGTATATTGTTTACTCGTAAAATAACACCTCTCCTAGCACCCAACAACTCTTTAAATATCATTTTGATATCGCTCCATTACTTTCAACCAACACATCCTGTTTCTAAAGAAGTGCAAGAACATTTAAATTATGTCGTTTCCATGTTGCTGTTACAAGGAACTCCTGAGTTTTAATTGACGTCCAACCTAAAACAGTGACGTCATATGTTTATTGTTTACTTGTAAAGTATTACCTCTTTTAGCATCCATCCAACAACTCTTCAAGTATTCTAAGGACATTTCTTTACAACATCCAACCAACAAAACTTGGCTCTAAATAGGTTTAGTAACATTTAAAAACTATTATCATGTTGCTGTGAATAGTCGTTGCTGATTTTCTATTTAGCCCGCACTTCGTATAGTGAGGTCATTTGTTGTTTACACGCAACATAACATCTCTCCAAGCATCCAACAACTCCTAAGATAATCTCAGGACATCCCTCTATACCTGTCAACAAAAACATCTAGGTTATAATAAGTGCAAGACCATTTAAATGCCATTTTCATGTTGCTATGACAAGGAACTGCTTTGTTGTAATTATCGTACACCGTATAAGAGTGACGTCATTTGTTTGTTGTTTGCTCGAAATGTAACACCTCTCCAAACATCCAACATTGCGAAAAATATACCCAGGACATCCCTCTACAACTTCCAACCAACAAACCTTGGCACTAAATATGTGCAACGAAAGTCGTTTTTCAAACACGTTTTGAAGCCTGCTCTGATGGACTATGACGTCATATGTTTATTGTTTACTCGTAAAGTATTACCTCTTTTAGCATCCAACAACTCTTCAAGTATTCTAAGGACATTTCTTCACATCATCCAACCAACAAACCTTGGTTCTAAATAGGTTTAGTAACATTTAAAAATATTATCATGTTGCTGTGAATAGTCGTTGCTGATTTTCAATTTAGCCCACACTTCGCATAGTGAGGTCATTTGTTGTTTACTCGCAAGATAACATCTCTCCAAGCATCCAACAACTCCTAAAATAATGTCAGGACATCCCTCTATACCTGTCAACAAAACCATCTTGGTTTTTATAAGTTCAAATGCATTTAAATGCCATTTTCATGTTGCTGTGACAAGGAACTGCTTTGTTGTAATCGTCGTACACCGTATAAGAGTGACGTCATTTGTTTGTTGTTTACTCGAACAATAACACCTCTCCAATCATCCAACATCGCGAAAAATGTTCCCAGGACATCCCTCTACAACTTCCAACCAACAAACCTTGGTACTAAATATGTGCAACGAAAGTCGTTTTTTAAGCACTTTTTGAAGCCTGCCCCGATGGACTATAAGGCTGTCTTGATTTGCTCTACCTGTTCCATTAATTGAGACGAAAACCACGACACTCTACATCAATGAATATGTAGCGAGTGTTTATTTCAGCCATTCATTCAAGATGACGTACCGTGTTTTTTTTTCTTTTTTTTTCTGCAATTCACTTAGTATGTCATTAAACGGTAGTATTTGAGAGCTGCATGTTACAAGTCCTCAGGTAATGATATTTAAAGGGACTATTGCGACACAGGGGAAATGCTAGCGGGGGATGTATCACATTGCGAGAGCGCACACAGTTTACAACAGTCTTCCAAACGTTCTCTATAAATCAGCTTTCACTGAACTTTGCTCCTCTCGCATCACCATAGTCATTATGAGGTCATCTGACTCCCCCACTCACCCTATCCACACAATATTTCAATTTTAAGAAGTACTATAAAGTAAAATGCTTTTTTCAAACTATTGCTTGCCTTGAAGGTTATGCATTCGAAAGAATTCACATACGTTAAGACAGAACATATTCTAAAGATTTAATTTGTCTCAGCTCAAAAGAAGACAGAAAACGACAAAGCTTATAAGGTGACCATAATTGATCGTTCTTTAATCTTTCTACAAGAATTTTACTGTCTGAGGATTAGTACAGATGACTTTTAAAGGGAATTATTTGCTCGGATCAGACACGATTCGATGGGAAATATTTCATCGTATATGATGCTACTATTTACGATCAAGTTCTGTCTTCCATCACTGTAACCGAACGGTACTTAAACACTTCTGTAAAGCTCACACTCGTTAAAACAAATTTGAAAGAAACACTGGCTTATTTAATCGCCAATCAGACATGCTTTTGAAGCAGTGAAAGTTTGACTTATTGATCTTATAACAGTTAAATTTAAGGCTCGTGAAGACAAATGAGGCCTTGAGCTGTTAGGATTACCGGAGTCACTGATACAAATAGACAGTATTTTAAAAGGAAAGATATTCCTTTACCTAATTTTGGAAGATAGAAGAAGACGACGAAAAGGAAAAGAAGTTTATCATTGTTCATTATTGCTCCGAAAATGCTAAAAAGTAAAGAGAGAATGGTTTCCTGAAGTTCAAATGTTTTGAAGAAGTGGTAAAATGCTTGTCTGGCTAGCTATCTACTCTGGCACAATATCCACTTAATTATAATTACACAGTAGATATATCACATTGGCTGATAATATATATATATATATATATATATATATATATATATATATATAAATATATATATATATATATATATATATATATATATATATATATATATATATATATATATATATATATATATATAACTATGGATCCTACCTTAGGTCGACAGTTACATTGACTTACACACTAAATTTAATCTAACCCTAACCCTTTTTTCTAACCCTAACCCTGAACCGACCCTAACCAAAACTTTTAAATGAACGTTTTAGAGGACGGAGAACATTATAAAGCTATTTGCGACAATAAAAAAGTGTCTTAAAATGGTAGTGAAAACATTAGGTCGACACTGAAATGTCGACCTAAGGTACACTGTTGACCTAAGGTACACTTTTTTACCATAAACTGTCGACCTTAGGTACATATTATGCTTATATACATATATATATATATATATATATATATATATCAGCTATATATATATCAGCTATATATATATCAGCTATATATATATCAGCTATATATATATATCAGCTATATATATATATATCAGCTATATATATATCAGCTATATATATATATCAGCTATATATATATATATATATCAGCTATATATATATATATATATCAGCTATATATATATATATATCAGCTATTTATGAAAACCCAATTATAATTTAAGAAAGTGTGACGCATTAGAATGATGCATCATACTTCTTATAATGATCTACTTACGATGGTGGACTTCATGCCTGCAGTGGAGGGTCCGTTATTATTGAAAAGGGGCACAGAAGGCTTACATTTTCGGCACCTTAGGCGAAACAATTAGCCTCAATGCCCTCCCCTCCCCCTATCACGTTTATGTAAAAACTAACAATATGTCGTTGAACGTCTTGTTCTAGTCCTTAGTACTATCGACACTGAATTTTAAGGTGGAATTCTAAATTTTCCCCGACCAAGTTAGGTAACGACATGGACTTTATGGAACTGATCCAGAGTCGGATAAAGGATTATAAATGTAGAGGGTATTACCATGGGGCCGTTGAACTCGATTCCCATGTAGCGGGTCTGGAGGTCCCTCCCCTATTAACAATCACCCTAGTTAAAACGTCAACTGGTGCATTCTCAGGTTTATTTGGACTAAATAAATGTGTATAATTAGGTCTAAACGATAGGTTGTGCTGATAAATACTATTGCATTTTCGTGTGAGCTTGAACTGGGGGTATACCCATCACAACACCTGGATCCGAACCGAGGGCGTCCTGTGCCCGGATTCATAGACTAATTCTTCCCAGACTGAATGTAAAGAAATCCCACGATTGCATGATGATGGAGGTTGGGGCCACGGCCTACAGGGAGTATATATATAATTCATTCAATTTCTGCTACCTCCTTCCCCCTCTCATTGTGCTGCTCTAGATAGGCGCCTACTTCGCCTAATTGATACAGTGGTCCAGCGGTGCTGCCAACCCCTCCCCCCTCTCATTGTGCTGCTCTAGATAGGCGCCTACTTCGCCTAATGGATACAGCGGTCCAGCGGTTCTGCCACCCTTTCCCCTATATTGTGCTGCTCTAGATATAGGCGCCTACTTCGCCTAATGGATACAGCGGTCTAGCGGGTGTTTGGAATAACGCCACTGATGAATGAATCGCATGTGAAAAAGAGAAAGAAATGTTGCAATTTATTTCTGCACCCTGATAACCCTCAAATTTCCACTCGTAGTATCTATCTATTTGAGTTTTTAGTCTTATTATACCTTACCTTATAAATCCTACATTGGCGGGATATATTGATTCAGCAAGCTAGGATTCTTCCCAATAAATTAGTACTAGTTCTATGTTACAGTTATAGATATGCGGAATCCCTCTTTGTAAAGTCAATACGGTATATATTTATGACCGAAAAGTTCCTTCTTGAAGCGAGACGACAGACCATCCGTCACCTCTGAGCCTATACACAGAACGATACAGAATAGAGCCAGTGAATATGTCTGCATTAACTTATCCCTATTGTGAACCCCCTCACTTCATATAACTAACTAGGGACCCCATCGTGAAACATGACCGCCTTCAAGAACGTTCTGACACCTCGCTGCCCCAAACACAGCGTTCTGTTTCCATAGATAGAAATGCTTACAGACCTATATAAGATACGCTTAAGTGATCCCCTTCTGTGTTTTCAACTTTTGTTCCCAGCTCGTGCAATATTAACATAGACGTTTAGTCGGAAAAGGATTGAAGTTCAGAAAAACGTCAAACGAGGTAAAATGTTGGATGAATTTAGAATTGATGCGCATTTACGCTGGCTATGAAGTACCTGTATATACCCGTGTATATCAAGTTATGGCATATTACAATAAGGTAGGTAAATAGTCAAAATTCGTTTTTCTTTCCACGACAAATTTATGTTCCTGAGTGGATCTATTGTCTTGAATTTAAAATCAACGCACCTCGAGAAGGAAAATTTCATTACCGCTTTTTTTTTCTTGCTGTTATCAGAGATGATATCTCGAAATAAAGTTACATGACACTACTCTTCAGGAGTGAAATCGCATCTTAAAGGTAATCAGTCAAGATTTCTTAGGGAGGGAACATGGCGGTTATATACAGGGGCAGACTGGGGCATGAAAAGCTACCGGTTCAGTGAACCACCCTGGGACCCATTTCGCACCTGCGGATGACACTACATATTTTCGCGACTACGAGAACACCGGCGCATTTTCGGCACATCAACCTGGCGGCACCTTTCGAGACTCGGAGTCAGCGGCGCAACGGCTCAGTGCGGCTAATCGGTAGGCAAATCCGCCCATATGTATATAGGGTTCGAGTCCCGGTGGGAGGCTGGTAGTTTTTCCACTGTTCTGGACTTTCCAACTCACGACAATTTCAATTTAAGATATATTTATATACAAATATATACCAAGAACAGTGGCGGATCCAGGATTTCGCCGAAGGGGGGGGGGCCCAGATGGGAAATGCCTAATCGTCGTCCTGGGGGAGGGGTCTAATGGGAGTGGGTGCCCCCTCCCCTTTGGAAAATTTCACAAAATATGGAGGTCCTCAGTGCAATCTGGTGCTACTTTTCGTGAAATTTGGAGTAAAATTTATTTCCAATAAATCATGTATTCATGGTTTGCCGGGCATATATTTGCAATTTCGAACAATGAGCTGGGATTTACGTCTTTGGGGAGTAGGTGGTGATGCAAACTACTTTTTACCAGGCTACTCCAGGCCATTTCATCTTGGATGCCCCTTCCAGATGGAGACTATTGATGCAGTCAGAGTGCCCCTCTCACCTTCACTTTATCAGAATGATGGTGTACTCTTTTTGCAAATTTATTTTACAAAAAATTACACGCACAGTGGCGTAGCTAGGATTTTTGAGTGGGGGGCCATGGGGGGCTGTTCTTTCTTGTGGGGGCCGGAGGTTACTATCTAAGCGGAGCGCCACCTTGGTTGGCGCGGAGCGTACAGAGAAAAATTTGAGATTTCAGCACCCCCCAGATCGCAGGAGATGGCACCTGTGAGGTAAAATAGCAACCACAAAGATGTGCAACTTTGGTGACAGAAATGCAAAAAAAAATTTTCTCTTTCATGCTGACTGGCCTTGCCAACTCAGCCAGACTTTTAACTTGAGGGAAGTTGGCATCATTTGTCGTTTCAAGCTGTCAAGGCCTTTCTCCCAACTCAAACGCCTGTGGGCTACAGGTAGATTTGCAGGATATGCCCACATGTGGACTTAAATAGCATTAGAGGAAGGGGATGGAAGACTAACACGCATCGATGTTTCGGTAATGGTCCACATTGGTGGCTCGGTGCTAATTAGGCCATTTATTGGGTTTCTTGAGGCAGCTGTCATCAGAATCTGGCTTTTTGTGCCAATCGATGACCGATAACATGTATTGGTATGTAAATTTCTTCTTCATATATCTAGCAACACTCTAAAAACAAATGAGTGGATTTCATTCCATTGGAGTGATCACTCGGCGCACTTCAAATGAACAGTGAAATTTTACTCTATTGGAGTTAACCCTCACTCCTAATATGAGTGAATATAACTCTATTAGGAGTTAAGATTTTTTGGAGTGGAAATTCACTTTTATACCGGAATGTGCTCAGTGATCACTCCCATGGAGTGAAATTCACCTACGTTTTTATCAGTACAGTACAGTGCATATCATCATAGACGTACGTACGTACGTTCGTATATCAGACGCACTCGATACCCACGATACGATACGGTCCTGGAGAAACTATTTCCACTCATCATTTTTTAAGGCGATACAGTAGTGAGTATTGAACAGGCACAGCCGCATGTTTGCAGGAAATTCAGAATTCCCAATATTTTATATCTCTACCAGTATTGAAAATCATGTTTCGACAGTTTCGTGGGCATAAAAAAGTTGTTTTGTGGAATGTTCAATGAAATATCAGGGGCGGATGCAGGATTTGTGACAGGGGGGTCTGACTGGTCCAGCCGCGCCTGAACGTAAGACTATCAAGGGGAGCGCCATCATCGGTTGGCGCGGAGCGTACAAGAAAATTGTTGGCTTTACAAACCCCCCAGATGGCCGGAAACGGCACTTCCCGAGTATTCTAAGCAGCATGTACCTAGCCTGAAAATATGGATCTCATGTCTGCAATTTCTCAATTGATGAGAAAAAAACAATCTATGAAATATGGTAATACATATCAGATGAGTTGAGATGATACAAAAATCATAATGCCTTTAGCCCCCAATCCCCTCCAGTCCATCACCACTGTTTGATGCAGGGCGGATCCAGGATTCTGGAAGGGTGAGGGGTTTGCTCATGAAATTCGTTAGTGCATCCTAGCAGCCTACCGCTCTGTAACCTCACCGCCCAAAAAAATTCGAACACCTCCTCAAGTTTGAAACTTTTCGGTCTGAAAACTGAGATCGTTAGGCATTTTTGGCACGTGTAGCACGCGTGCACACTATAGTTCATTTGACGGAAAATACACACCTGGATGACTTGTGAGGATACCCAGGTGAAAATTCCAGTTAATACCTGTTGAACTGGTTTTAACAGGTACCTGTTGCAACTGGTATTTGGTGACAGGTAATAACAGGTATTAAATGGTATTAACGGGTGTTAACTGGTATTGACAGGTATTAACTGGTATTAACAGGTTTCAACTGTTTTCAACAGGCATAACAGTTTTTAACTGGTATTAACAGGTATTAGCTGGTATTAACAGGTTTCAACTGTTTTCAACAGGTTTCAACAGGCACAACAGCTTTAGCTGGTATTAACAGGTATTAACTGGTAATAACAGGTTTCAACTGTTTTCAACAGGCATAACAGTTTTTAACTGGTATTAACCGGTTTCAACTGTTCTCAACAAGTTTCAACAGGCACAACAGCTTTTAACTGGCATGAACAGGTATTAACTGGTAATAACAGGTTTCAACTGTTTTCAACAGGCGCAACAGCTATTAACTGGTAATAACATACTGTATGAAGTGGTTTCAACTGTTTTCAACAGGGGTAACAGGTTTTAACTGGTTCTGTTTTCAACATGTCTTTACTGGTATTGAAAACGTTTGAACAGGTAAGAACATGTATGGAAGGTTTTAAGCTGGTTATAACAGTAGGATTTTCCACAGGTTCAATTGTTTTCAACAAGTTATCTGGTGAAAACAGGTGGCGAAGAATTTCAACAGGTTAAAATTACTCTTTACAGTTGCACATGATGTAGGTCTAACACTTAACAAGCAAGTTAAGGCGAGGGAGAACTTCCAGCAGATGGAGTAAAAATCACTGTTGACAAAAATCTGAAAATATCATTTTATTCCAACAAAGTTAAGACAAGTTAATGCATCAAACATGAATGGCAAAAGTATAGTACTGCACAATAATGCAAAGTTGACAGCAATGAAAAAGAAAACATAAATTTGGAGTCTAACAAGAAAGCAAACTTCTGAAGTAAACGCTTTCATATTACACATTAAAAACTTACATATATTATGAAATACCAACTAAATATGTTCATTAAAACAATGATTTCATGTATTGCTGTGGCAATTAAGAAAGGAAACTCTATCTGTTAAAACAATATAAAGGTTAATTTTTTATCAATCATTATATCAAAATAAAAGTTACAGCTGAATAGATAAAAGTTATTCAAGAGTTAGCATTACCAAACTATGTAGTGTGCAATTCTGCATGCTAGGCAGACAATAATAATAGCAAGTCAGACAGTAACCTTTTGAAAGGAATTCGTTCTTAAATTGGCTACCAATCAGATCTTAAAAAACAATATTTACCTACAAAGCATGTATTTGTAATGCATATTTATACTGAACACATATGTGACGACAATATACTGTCTATTCTGGAGTTTGAATAAAAATCTGAATACTGTTTAATGGCATTTGTACATACTGATTACTAGAAATGTTAGTTCTTTAAAAAAAATAAGGCAAAAGTGGAAAGATGACTTTGCCAAGTAAAAGTCAACATCAGTCTATAATAGTCATGGTTAAACCACTTTCAAGAAAAAACTGTCCAGAAGATCTCCATTGAAAACTTAAGTTGTAATTGACAGCAACATACTTTCCATTTCCTGAATTTAATTGAAAAACTAAATAATAAATACTATATAATGGCAAACAATAACTGTTTAAAACATAATAATAAATATGGGTTTAATCCTACTTTGAAAAAAGAACTGTCTACAAAAATTCCTCTGAAAAGTTAACTTGTCAGTGACAGCAATATGCTGTCAGTTTGAATAAAACTAAAGACTGTTTAATGGTAAGCAATAACCATTGAAAAAAATAATATGATACTAATGTTTTAAGGCCTTCTTTGTTTTACGATTGACGTCAGCTTCTCGGATATGTATTTGCTGAACCTTGCAGCTTCCTCAGTAAACTGCAGCTTTCTTTCAAACGTTCCACGAATTGTGCTGCAAGAAACAAAGCGTATGAACACTTAAGAATTGACTTATCATGATTAACAGTAACAGTGTGGTCCTAAAACTTAACAAACTCTCTTGCATTGCTAGATGAGTGCTTTCATGGAAAGTTAAGGTCAAACTTTCCTATGGTTTAGAATGTCTCACGATATTTATCTCTGTTGGTATCCAACCTGAATGGACTAGCAATCACAGTCTAACCAAGAACAGTCTTTTGGTTTAGAATTTGGGTTTGCTCAATCTTTTGGTTGGAAAAACTACACCACTATGGTAGTTTGATTGTAGGCTTCCTGTCAGAACTCAAAGGCAATTAAGAACCAACCAAAATGATATCAGTTGTTAACTCATGATACTGGAATGCATAATCCCCCTGATAAATAGTTCTGTCAGTGTTAAAAAATTAGTTACTCCTGAAAAACAGCTTATTCAGTAAATTATATTGTACACTTGTGTACTAAGTCATGAGCTTGTAATATAAATGGTAACTTGTTTGAAAGCTTTTCATAATGACTAACCTTCCATAGCATTAAGCTTCATGGGAGACAACAGCGGTTTTGCATCTCTGTCACTGTTGAATCGTGTGCAAGCATTCCCAACGACTTTCGTTTTCAAAGTGTTGGTACCCCAAATCAACACCAGTAAAGTCTTCACGAACATAGAGTGTTTCTCTTAACTACAAATGGCCTCCCACTTGTCTTCAGGAAGCCCAAAATCTGCACCAATATTGACCTGTGAACAGAAAATATGATATACCTGTAAGCATATATACAGATATAGCACATGATAACTCACATTATCATAAACATACATTAACATTAAAATTTTATATCAACATATTGGGAGGTAAACATTTAAATCAAGGTCCCTCAAGTTATAAGCCAGGAATAGCAGCTTTACCAAATAATTACTAGCTTTGCACTATAACACCAAGTTATTTTTCAAAGCTTAATAACCATGTTTATAATTATCCCAAATCAGTAAAAAATTGGCCAAACTTATGACGCTTGTACGTAAATGATGTACCAGACTGTTTTTGATATATTATATATAAACAGGTTATGAAAAGTATCTAAATAATATCATTACACATTTGGGTACAATAGTTAAACTCACCCTTTCATTTTTTTTTCTATGGCACTTGTTCCTTTGCTTTTTGGACTCTTGGATAAACTCTTAATATCATCTTACACCATTATGTCTTTAAGCCATATACGTTCTCCTCTTCTGTTGTTGCCTCCACACTGGTGTCGTACATCACAGGAAACCTCACCTGGATATTTGGTTTTTCAATTCTTCCTAGAAAAAGGAAATAGCAAAGCAGCAGTAGTCATGAATCATTTTAAAAAAATGAAATAAAGTTGTCACCACAAAGTGATGTGAGATTTGCTTCCACAATAGTCTGAAAAAAGGATTCCCAAGGTCTGAAGCAGACTGTATAAAGCTGAACATTTGAACCAGAGTGTCATCATTGCAACCAGAATCAAATGCCCAGACTACAGAGATAATAAAACATGGGCTAAAACTTTGTTTGTTTTTAAGATCTAAAAATACAAGATTTTAGAAACACAAATGCACTGAGCCAACTTATTTATAGGCCTAATTGTTTTAAGTTGTTATTTTGCTTGCTCACTTAACAAGTCTTATTTAGACCTAGGCTAGAGAAGAAACAGTTCTTTGTCACACTAAGTCAGTTTGTCTTTCAGTCGTTTTTTTAGTCTTACTAGTAGTAGTACTAAAGTATATAATACCAGTGACTAGCCAACATAATTTGTTCAGCCTACTGTAACAGTAAGTTTGAAGGTCTAGCCTTGTTTTATTCAATATCACATAGCCTACCCATTTAGATTCACATGGGAAATTCAAGAAATCTTTACCAAATGAGTGTAGACCTAAGCTTCAAGTAAACTACAGTATTGAAACTCAGTCCCAGCATTTGTTTGGAAATAAATTAGAAGATTATGTGCGACTGTTCAATCTAGCCCAATACACACATAACACATTGTTAATTGGTGTTTAGAATGCACAGTTTAGTGTTGAGAACGCACTGCAATACTCAATAGAAAACCTAGGCTACTCACTGTCATTGCACTTGTGTATCGCGAAACGCTAGCCTAACAACGGTCACAAGTGCCAGTGGCCTAACAATTAACGTTAGATTTACCTCCAAGTTTAAGGAACAACAGGTAAGCCGATGGTGGCGGTTAATACTTCCATTCTTCTATAGATCTTCTTGGGTGATTAATAGTTGAAAGTTGCTTAGAGTGATCGTATTAAACCATGCCAAGCAATGCTTACGCTGTGCAATGCAAGTTGCCGTTGCTCCTCGGTTTCGAAATTGAATATGGTGTTGAAGTCAAAGTTCAACCTCGTACAAAATGTGATTATCGAAAAAATTTAAAAAATTGTCTTTGGCCCCAATTTGAGAATTTCATGTCACTAAAAATTACAAATGTCATTAATTGATATCAAAAATTTAAAACAAAAGTAAATAAGAAAGAATTAAATCATAATACAATTTAAACATTAATTATTTTTATCTTGATCTTGACTTGGCAATATGTGTCTTACTTTCTTAGACTATGAATCACTGATCTAAATATAGATGCGAGCTCGTCTCAATCTTTTGATGTATGTGTATGCTACGTATTCATATACTATCTGGAAGAACTCTCTCATAAATTTAATATGTGAATTTTTCATTTTACCTTAATGTACCAAATAGGATAAACAATTCAGTGATCAGACATATGTTATACCACATCTTTGCAGTGGCAAAGCCAGCGAGGGCGGGGAAGGGGGGGGGCAGGGGAAAGAGTACCTCCACAAAAAATTTTGGGGACAGATGTCCGACGGTGAAGAAAACGAAGGGAGCAAAAAAAGAGGAAATAATTGCATTATTTTGCATATAAGCCCTTTATGAGAAACACAAATTTTCAAGCCCCCCCCTCCCCTCATAAACCTTCCCTGACAACGGTGATCCACCATTATGTGCCTTAAAGTGGAGACAGAAATTTGAACCAACTGGTACGTGTTGAATGCAACTGGTGTAACAGGTACCTGTTAAACCAGTTGTTTTCAACAGGTACCTGTTAAACCAGTTGTTTTCAACAGGTACCTGTTAAACCAGTTGTTTTCAACAGGTACCTGTTAAACCAGTTGTTTTCAACAGGTACCTGTTTAACCAGTTGTTTTCAACAGGTACCTGTTTAACCAGTTGTTTTCAACAGTTACCTGTTAAACCAGTTGTTTTCAACAGGTACCTGTTAAACCAGTTGTTTTCAACAGGTACCTGTTAAACAAGTTGTTTTCAACAGGTGTTTTACCTGTTGAAAGCAACTGGTTTAACAGGTACCTGTTAAAACCAATTGGTACCTGTTACAGCTTACAGGTAATTTACCTGTTGCAACAGGCAATTAACTGGTATAAACTGGTTTTGGTCACAATGCCTGTTAAAACCAGTTGTCGTTAACAGGTACCTGTTAGTCCCTGTTGGTTCCGGTTAAAACCAATTGAAATTGTAACAGGTATTAACAGGAATTTTCTCCTGGGTAACCGCTTTTCTGACGTCCTACAAGTTTAAAATTGGCGTTTAATTTAATTATTTTTTCTCTCTCTTTTTTTCTCTCTTTTTTTTCTCTCTTTTTTTTTTTGGCCAAGAGCAGGGGGTTCGGACCCCCTGGACCCCCCTGGATCCGCGCCTGCATATATTCATTTGACTCGAGGCAATATATGAAAACCTGATACCTCGGCTCGGTACAAACGGAGCCAATCTTTTGATAGATTGTTGCGCTAGGTGGAAGCACTGAACATATTTTCAGCAGATATCGATATCGCGCAGCACAACAAGGTTCGTGGTATATGGTCGCAATCGTCGCATGGACCATTGCCATGCCATGCTGTGTGGCCATTCTCATGATTACTACAGATATTGTATTTTCTTATTCTGCCAGATGCAGACGAGATAATTGTGTAACTCTATTTCCCAAATTATTGAACAAAAAATATAAGTGAATCGCACTTATTTTTATTTTTTTACAACATTTTTTTACCCCATTCCCAGTGGGGGCCAGTGGGGGGCCAGCCTATTTCATGGGGGCCTCGGCCCCCGGCCCCCCGTAGCTACGCCACTGATCACGCATGGGGCCCTTTCCCTCGAACGCGGTAAAAAAAAAATCAGGATTTCAAAAAGGGGGGCCCGGGCCCCCCCTGGATCCGCCCCTGAAGAACACACCAAAGAAATTCCACTTCACGACCGGTTTCGTCCTTTTGGGACTCATCAGGCGCAGGTAGGAATCTAACCCCCGCAAGGGCGGCGGAAGCACATTTAATCTGGGGGGGGGGGCACCGACATCAAAGGGCACTTTGCAGAAATTCGATTGGACTGATGTAGCCTGATATTTAGTACCCTTTATAACTCTTAATGTATTATCTTATTTGCGTATACACATCACCCCATCAACGCCCCCCCCCCCCTCAAGGAAAATATGCATACTGGCACTGCAATATCCAATGTGCAAATTGGGAAACAAGGAACAAGTTTTCTATTGAGACAAATGAAGTGAAATCATGCTAGTTGCTAATGTATGAATTTTCCGAATGAGAGTTTATTTCTTGTTAATATCTTAACAAATTGTTTCCATTCGAAATAGCTTTGAGTTTGACCAACATAAATTCATTAAAACTCAGGGGCGTAGCCAGGATTTGCAAAGTTGGATGCACGACTATCTGAGCGGAGCGCTACCATCGGTTGGCGCGGATCGTACAAGAGAAATTTTGGTTTTACAAACCCCTCAGATGGCCGGAAACGGCCCTTCCAGAGTGTTCATTCCGGTTCCCTGGCCTCTTGCTAACTTAAGATACCTCAATTTTGATGTAGAAAAAGTGCACATTTTTAACCCTGAGGAAAAGTGGGGGGGGGGGGGCACGTGACCCCTGTGCCCCCCCCCCCGGTTCCGCCGCCCTTGAACCCCCGGATCTTGTGTCACTGACCAAAGTCCGTACCACTCGACCACAGTGATTCTACTCCAGGTGTATGAATGCGTATAAATTGGTTTGTATAACTGTCATTGAGGGCGTATAAACCAAGTGTTATGATTGTACTCTGTACAATTTAAATATATATATATATATATATATATATATATATATATATATATATATATATATATATATATATAAATATATATATATATATATATTGACAGAACACACCTTAGTTAAAAAAATAACCACAAATTACACATCAAAGCTTCCGCGCTTTCCATTTGTTACTATTGTGATGTACTACGCTCCAATATCCAAGGAAAAATAAGACAACTGAAAAAGTAATATGTTACTCTAGTCTTCCATATTATCAAGAAGAACGATACAGTTAGGCGTACACTTCAAAGGTCAGTAAATTTCAAGAGAGAGAAGCGAAGACAAGACATTTAATTTGAGGGACAGGAACTTTTATGTATTTGCCTAAACAGTTAATTATATGATTATATAATCATGCGACTGTTTGTAACACATGTGTTGATTATATTTTGGGGTGTTCACGTAAATGTGTGACTAAGTATTACATGGCTAAGTTAGTGCAAGTGTAGTACATTCCAACCCAAAATATGGCTCCATAGTTCACAATCTTCACAAAAGACAGCGCACCCAATCACAGTACATCAAGCGTTAGTCGAAAATTTAACATGCAGGATTATATATATACTGCTTACCCGTGTAACGTTGTAAGCAGTTTCGTCGACAGATAATAACTCCCGTTTTGAAGTGTTCAAGTTTCCTTCAATATTCTAGGAACATGACAATACATTATTCTGTGCAAACCCTAATTTGGCATCGGGCCCCGGGGGCTATAGCCTACTAACTCTAGACCCCCCTCGTCAGGCCTGTTTTTAAACGCTGAAAGTAACCAATTGCTCTTAACTTTCAGAAACTGGAGCACAAAGCTCCTTTACTAATGTGCTTTAGGACGTGGGTGTTGTTTGTGTGTTTTTTATTTGTAAACTTTCTTTCCCGAAGCATGCGCAGATTACAAGGGTGGGTGGAGTTAGTGGGTGATGATGTCACGTTCACGTGGAGTTGTACAGCACTCATACACACAAAGTGCATGATTAATGATAATAGCTACGAGAAAAAATATCATCCCGGCCGTGATTCAATTAAATTACGGTTCCCTCAACATTTAGCCTGTTTCACGTGTCAGCCTCACATGATGTCTTGCACCCACACTTGACACCATAACGAAATTATCATCCAACTATCATCCACTACCCGTATTCCACGAACATGAACCTGCCAGTAGATTTATCTTCTAAGAAAAATATTTTGGAAAAATCTTTTCCAGGTGAAAGGGCCACACAAATTTACAAACCTTAGAAATCTTCCTTTTCATTGTTCTGTTATAAAACATTGAAAATTAACTAAACCGCAGTTTATTGGCATTTTGTCCAAATTTTACACAAATTCCAGAAAAGAAATCTTGGAACCCGGTGGTGTAAGGTATTATTCTTATTTAGGCCCAACACCTGAAGACCATTAACACGAAAGGTACACTTTTTATGTTGTTTATATCTGTCGTTAAAAAAGAGCGATTTGGCTTTTTACAACTTGACCTTTCTCGTATACTGCATATTTATGCAAGCTATTAAATGACCAAATAGAAACAGTTACCTTACTGAGAAACAAATGAGTCATTGTAACAGGTAACAGATGTTTAGAGTAGTATTGTGGTCATCCGTATTACCTCCAAATATGCCAGTAAAGTCAGATAATGGTCACCCATGTCCACATATCAAGAAGCATTTTTTACTGCCAATCTAAAGGAAGTTATCCGCGTTTAGACATTTTACTTGTCTTATTTAATAATCCCCAATGGTTGGGATTAATTTGGAGGATTAGAGTCATTATATACGGATGCGTATAATACTGCCTTAATTACTAACAATATAATTTAAAAAATGGTCTTTTCGTAATTTCGAAGTCTTTGTCGTAATTTCGAAAGTTTCTCGTAATTTCCAAAATCTTTCCCTAGTTTCCAAAATCTTAACGGAATTTCCAAAATCGTGTTTTTATTTATTTATTTTGTTTAATATATTCTTTATTGTCGTGTGGCAACAATTAACTTCCGTAACTATTTCATCACTGCTGCAAATTCCACCTAGTTATAGCGTATTAAGAATGTTGGACTACCGCGGATGGCATTGAAAATAAAAGTTTAAGAAGCATTATACTAGGGCTATATGATTCGTCTGTAAAACACCGTGTTACGAAAGGTATATAAAACGATCGTTGTGATGTAATATATCAAATAATGACATATGCTGCAGTCTAAAATTATGACAGAAATTTGTGAACGACAATGTATATATAAAATTAAACAAAATTGACATGAAATATTAACAGCTATTGGACAACAAAGATTCAAAAGGTGGTCTATTCAATGTAAATTGAAAGTTTTATTTGATACAAACCTGCAGTTGTCTAGAAGCTGTAAGCCATTGTACACTTGAACTAAGACATATGAGTTTTAAGTATACAATCTAAATGCACACCGTTCTTATTTTATCTTAGCAAATAATATGCTCACGTGAGTGAGCCCTATTTCGCTTTTTCTTTTGGTACCTGGAGAATAAAGGAAATTATTGTCTCTATTGGCGTTGCAAAGACCCGTTTTGTTCTATTCTTTGATTATATTTGAATGCAGGTTTGGCCCCCACTCCTCCCCCGTCAAAAGATGCAATGGGGAAAAAGGGAACCATCCCTTATCACCCCGTTCTCAATTAACTGCATGTTCCCCTATAGTCGATTAACAAAATACCGTTATCATTTTGAAGAGAAAATACTCGAATAAGGAATTTTATGCAATTGGTTTCATGACAAAATCACTTGCATCAACTCACATTATTTAATATGTTCTTTAAAATTTTCATCTTCTTTGAAAAATTAAAGCCATCCACGCCGTCAAGGTATTGGAAATCTATTCCAAGCAACTTTTAAATCAATCCACATATTGGATATTAGTGAATTATAATGGGCGACTGACGTAATGGCATGCATGCCGAGCCTGCACAAAAAGTTCTTTAAACAAAACTAGACAAAACGGAAAAACGTTGGTGCGGCAATGCAACCTTCATATAGCCACACTTACGTCATAAAAAAATCCTGATGAAATTATCAACTTTGAGGATTTTTTTCTTTCCATTGAGAATTCGATAAACGTTTTTGAAACGTCGCATATACCTCCCTTTCTATCAGGAGTCTCGCCTATACCCCCCACCCCCACCTATATAGTATATACATCCCTTTAAACGACGGAAGTCGCATGTTAACCTCATTTCTGAGGAACGAACGTTTTGGTGATCATTATCCATCTTACAGGATATATTCTTAGACATTTTGACGGATGTCATTAATGACTTGTGGGTTTATAGATGTTATTTTAGCAGACATCATTTCTTCGGATGTCTAGGATCTTAAACTTGTAAAGATATACATCTCGGTAACCTAAACCGACGGACAACATTTTTGTTTTCAAGAGCCACTTGCAAACCCTTCGTAACTTGATCGTATATGTTTTGAGGGTGAAAATAACGGAATTGTATAAATTCAGATACGAGCATATTAACAGAATGTTAATGAATTTCCTTTGTCAAATTATAGAGATTGACTCTGCATGGACACAGTGTCTGACATGCTAAGAATCGTTGTTAACGAAAGAAATTAATTTAACTTTCAATTCTTATTTTGTAATCACTAAATGTCATTTGAAACATTTCTTATTTTTCTTACATTTTTTACATTTTTATTCTAACCAACATTTCATTGAGCAAGGTCATTGTTTCATTTATAGCAAACTGGGATATTAAAATGTCTGCTCTTGTGTCTTGACAGCCAATACGAATTGTGAAGTATTAGAGAGGGGCGGTAGAATATAGGAGAGGGAGAGGTAAAAGGGACCCTATGGGGTCGAAGGGAGGGGCGGTGGAGGGGACTAGTCTTGGATTATTTTGCCTCCCTCATCTTTTCACCAGTGCATATTTATTGCAGTTCGTCATAGTGTTGCTGAAAAGTATATGTTTAGTTTATTACTCAAGCGCAAACATTCGAGTTCTTCGAATTTACTCTCCTTTTTTGAAATGACAAACCCGGCGAAAATATTTCAAGACGATATCATATCATACACAAATTAAGTTGTGTTCTCACAACAGCGCTTTCTTATAGAACCGAGAGGTACCACCATAAATGCTCTAGACATTCTGTTTTTTTCCCCTCGCCTATATGTCAATGGTGTGAAGCGAACTAATTGCTAAAGTTTGTTGTTTATTGATTTGGATTTTCATTTAAGAAGGGGTTAATGTAGGCTATAATTGGGCTTAGGGTGGCGATAGGTGGTGAATTAGGTGTTAGACTCTTTAACATTATGTACTTGTCGACATACCGGTACTTTACAGTAAAACATCGACATTAACTATTGGAAAATTTACTTGACGGTAAATGATTCAAATTAATTACAAAGCAACAGAGGAAATTAACCCCAGATCAAATATTTCTAATTAATTAGATGGTACTGTCTCAAGTGAGGACATCTTTTCCATTTGTTCCTATACCTACATCATTTCCCACACACGTTGTTAGTATCCAAGTAGCAATACCATGCTATGAATCAAGAATTATTCATGTAGTTGTGCGTTGAAATTTCGCAATATGGTATACGAAATTCACATATAACGGAATCTTCAGTTTGAGCAGTCTAGCATATTTTAACCAATTGTGAAATGACCACGTCAAGCCGATCATCAGAAAGTCAGAAAGTCTAAGTTGATCAATTTGTGGTTTTGTGAACTTTATGTGGCTGCTGTCAGACAAAGGAAGGTCGTGATATAGAATTTTGGAGTTCAAATGACGGAGCATATCCATTAAAGGAATACTACCAATTGAATTTTCGAGTGCACTCCCAGTATCTTTCGTCACCCTCATCGTCTCAACAAAAACACAGGCGGAACATAAGCCACCCCTTTCCATACTATACACCCCTCCTCTTTCTTCTTTCACTTTTTAGCTACTATCTGATGTGATCTATACTCTGTCAGAAAAGTCGAGTTGTTGGGTAGTACATTTTGAAGAAATACACTCGGTGTAAATGTTTGGCCTTCTTCGCCGTTCCATTGCAAACAATTACGCATTCTCATGAGAAAAGCGTTATTGGCAGTACTAAGAAGGGCCTCGATATAAAACTCCTGACTTTCGGTGTTGCGAGTATGGCAAAATATCTCCTATAAATTCATGAAGCGCAGAAAGGTTAATGAATTGAAAGTCACTGATATCCTTAAACGATATGACTTTGGAAGCGAAATCACTCAGCGACACCCATAGGCGTAGGAGGCAGGGGTGTGTGTGTGTGGGGGGGGGGGTAGGGGGCTGCCCCGAACCAAATATTTTGTGAAAATACGGGCAATATGCTACAAATTTTCCGGGCACTGTGTTTTTCAACTGTTAAACTTTTATTATGATTATTGTAACGACTTCCCCAAAAATTATAACCAATATGTAAGGGTAATAATACGGCAAATGATTGCATGTAATTGGCATGCGATGTAATTACCGATGCATGCCTATGTGATATGCACATTAACATGTTAAACGCGCGCGCACCGAGCGAAAAATTGTGGTTATATTTTTCTGGCAAGTCGTTTCAGCCCCCCTCCCCCGCCCCCCAAATCAAATTGGGCTCCTACGCCTAGGGCGACACCGATAACTTGATGATCAAGCCATCTCCGATGATATTCGTACACGTTCAAGTATATAGTACCGTACTACGATAAATTTGTCGCCGTACAATAAAAGTTAACGTAGGTGTATGTTTCTAAAACGGTTTAAGCTAAAGAGCGACTCTCCGCTTACATCCACAAACAGTACCCGAACAGGTTCAAATCCTTACAGAAATTTTAGACCTAGACGGTATCTAAGGAAATCTCCTTTAACTTTCGCAAACCGCATCTAGTCGAGAACGTTATTTTTTGCGGTAAGGAACAGCTGCACGTAGAGCTATGAGTTCCCTGCTGCCATCTTGTTTAGAATAAATGAAAGAACGACTACAATCTCACTAATGTAACTTGCCAGTCTGTTTATCAGTGGCGGAGAAACAGGGGGGGTTGGGGGGGTTTTAACCCCCCACTTTTTGAAGAGGGGGGGTTGGCCCACACAATCAACCCCCCCTAGTTTTTGCCAGTAATGTTTTGTTATAGCCTATGTTATGTGCTCCAAATGGCATAATAAATCAAATTATTAAATTTGAAATTGTTAAAGTCATTTCAACCTTTTACCTGGTAGGCTACATCAACAATTAACGACCGAAAACCGAGTTAGAATTGACCCACACATTATTTCTAGCCCCTTTCCCCCACCTTGCGCATTGGAACTTGTAGCTCATAGCGCTAACTTCACCCCACAACAGACATACACAAAATAACGTTTTGTTGCTGTTGAATAGCTTTGGAACTGCATACACTTGCCAACTTCAACGAGGTGAAGGAAGGAAAAGAAAAAGAAGAAAGAGAGAAAAGGAGAAAAGGATGGAGTAGAAAATACGGCAAGAAAACGGGAAGAGAAAGAGGAACAGCGACAAATTTTTCGAATTTGTAAAGCAAACAGCAGATATCACATCATATCAGTGAGCATGAAAATGGCGTTCCACGATAAACAGCCTCCAAACCATGGGCGCAGATCCTGGTGAGGACAGCGGGACGCATCCCCACCAACTTTTTCAGTAGTGGGGACATGATATACCGTGTCCCCACCAATTTGTCTTGACCAATAGCTGCATTTCAAGTTCCGCTGTATTGAACTTTGGCGCAGTTTGATCCAGCATTGTGCAAATGACATGCAGCAGTTCTCAGTTTATTGTATTTTATCCACAGTTGTTAAATATAGGAAAGAAATCGCATTTGCGGCAGTCTATATTTGTTTTCTGGGAGAGGACCCCAGACCCATCGTATATACAAAAGTCTACTTGGATTATTTGTCCCCTGATTTTCTTTCTGCAGACGCCCATGTATTTCTCCAAACTAAAAAAAAAGCCATGAGATCTAAAACTTAAGGAGGTTTAGGAGCATCATTAGGCCTGGGAAGTGTTATTTCCGGCGATCTGGGAGGTATATTTGCCCAAAAAAATCGTACGCTACGCGCGAACCCATGGTCGCGCTCCGCTTAGATAGTGTCATAGAAAAGACACGCGTCCCCACCATTATCCAAGACTAATCTGCGCCCATGCTCAAAGCTGTCGATGTGTTTAGTGTTCGGTTTCGGAAATATCTGGTATATTTTTATTTCCTTCAACGAAATTTTTTAGTAGCCGTCTGAATTTTCGAAAATTCCCTAACCAACATTCTTCATCATACTTCATCATACTCGTGCAATTTTGACCCGTCTGTTAGGGTTTGAAGGAGGTTTTTCTATATCGGTTGTCCATAGATGATATTATGTGCAACGTTATGGGTATATTTTGAAGTGAATTTATTCACGAGAATTGTGAATTTTTAAATTCTGAACAGTGGGGCTGACGGATATTGTGGGCCGCGATGAAGAATCACCTACAAAAGCAATGATCCACAGGATATGTGATGAAGTTGAACATGATGTTTGACTGGTGACAATCTTCAAAAAGGTTATAGATGAGAAAAAAGTATTTGGAAAAAACTTGGTTCTCCGGCAAAAGTGTACATATGGTTGGTCAGTTTCAAGCCCGAGAAGTGCCATTTCCGGTGATCTGGGGGGTACCAAAACCAGAAATTTGCTTGTACGCTGCGCGCCAACCAATGGTGGCGCTCCGCTTAGATAGTAATACGCGCCCCCCGGGTTAGAAAATCCTGCATACGCCCCTGGTTAAATGCAGCTTTTTAAGGCCTGGGCAGTGCCATTTACTGCAATCTGGGAGGCAATATTTGCCCAAAAATTCTTGTGCACTTCGCGCCAACTTATGGTGGCGCTCCACTTAGATAGTGAGCCAGCAGTTATGACTTTTTATTTCATCAATGGCCTGCAACCCCCCCCCCCCCCCCACTTCTGACAAGAAATCTCCGCCACTGCTGTTTATCCAGGCACCGAAGCTATTAAGCAAAAACCACGACACGAAGATCACGTTCTAGAAAACAATAGAATTTTCATCTGACTGTTGCCAATTTACTCTCTTAAATTCTTAGACTGAAATTTCAGTCTAAGGTTTGACTGAAATTTATTTCAGTCCATAAGACCGATTTCCAGACGTTAAGACTGGAATTGGTTCCGAACGAAATTCAGCCTGCAATAGACTGAATGCAATACCCAATAACATCATTGTATTTTGTCACGTGCTCAATTTTATTTCAGTCCATGCAAAGACTGAACGGTTTAACCAATCCGGTCTGTCCAAATCAATGACGTGTTCCTAATCTACATTTGCCCTCGTACGTTGAATTGAAAGTCCATCTTAGACGAACAACCGAGAGAATATACGCTTCTTAAAAACTAGCCGCTTTTAAGTTTCCACGAGAATATAATGGCAGAAACATTGAGAACGTGTTTGGCAAGTAAAGGATTTGCGGAAGAAGTTATATCATTGCTCGAAGGTAATATTAAAAAGCAGTTTTTAATCGATTCATACTCATAGTTATACTCAGTCATAGAGAGAGTGTATATTAACAAATATTATACTAGGCTATGCCTAGTACAGTTGTAGTACAGTAGGCTATAGCCTAGTATAGAAATACTATGGCCCAGTTTGGGGCCTAGGCTACACTACTGTCAGACTGTCGTACATGTATAGTCAGTATTGCCAAGTTCGGACACCCTAAGAAATACACGATTTCACCATGAAATCCTACAGGAAGAGCCAAATTTCACCAAACACTATAAAGCTACAGTTATTTTCTCTCCAAAATGACCCGTGTGCAAGAAAGTACTTACATATTTGTCAATAAAATGACGGAGATCTATGAAGTCTGTTATAATTACTGAAAGAGCAACTGCGCCACCAATTTTATCACCAGCGCAACACTGTAGGTTGGGTGTCCGAACTTCACAATACTCTAGCAAAGAAATACCAGTTCCACAATAACGAAGAATCTTCTTGGAATACAAAGTAAAAACAGTTTGCAGGAAAGAAAGTTAGGCCGTGTATCTTACTATAACATATTTCTCCCACCATGTCCAGTATATTTTCATGTGATTTATACGAGAAGATTTAGTTTTGGGGTGTTTCAAGGCTTAGGTGTCCGAACTTCGAAGTGACCATACTACGTCTATTGTGGCACTGGTTACGAGTAGTGTAGGCCTAGTCAAATTTTACTAAATTTTACTAAGTTAGGCTAGCCTAGTCAGAGAGTGCCAACTTTAGGTTAAACAAAATTTTTTTTTTTTAAATTAATGGGTGCTGGTTAAAACGAAAATAGGCTTAGCCTAATATTAGGCCCCTAACGTTAAGCCTAAATGATTTTTTTTAAAGAAAATTTATTCCTACCCTGCAGGCTGCATACAAGTTTACTTAGCCTAAGTGAAAAGGTAGTGGCTATTTACCAGGCCGTTAGGCACTGGTGCTATAGGGCTCAGTACGGTTTCTACTTGGTCACTTGGTTAGGTCACTTAACATAAGAGTTAAAGGAGAAATACTAGATTTTTCACTTCTTTTATTGTGATTTAAAAGAAAAGTACTGGAAAAAACTTTTTCTTTGAATATGTTTCAAATAAATGCCTAACACATCAAATTAGTAGCAAACAAAAATAATAACACATTTCCATACCCATCTTAAATAGATGTATATTTTATGAACTAACAGTAAGAAAGTAATAGAATTTCAACTACCAAAGTACGCTATCTCTAGGTGCATACATATTATAATTCTACAGTATTGTACTGTAAATTTTTATGTTCCTGTTTTTCTCTTTGATATACTGTACATGTGCGTACAAAATTTCAAAACATAGTCTAGTCAACATTGAAGTTGGCACATACTCTTTGCTAGATGGTACTGTGCAGTGCATACAGTAATGTTATATTCATATTTATCCAGTTCTGTACTTGCAGAAATTTAATGTACAGTAATCAAGACTTTATTATAGGTGATTATCACACTAGCAATGCTAACAATACAGATTGCTAAACAAAATGCAAGAATATGAGAATTCTTTTATTTATGTTACACTCTCTTTTCAGAACACACCATGGCATCACAATTCTAAGGAATGCACAACACAGCAAATAACATTCAAGTACAGAAAATACATGAATTCTTCGGATTTTAATAGCAAATACTTCAGTATCTTTCAGCGTAGTGTTTAGTGACTATTAACACTTAACTAAATTACTGTAAAAGAAGTTCACTGCAACTGCGAGAATGGGATATACTTGTGTTTTATGCCAAGAACATATTTTGGGGGGTACTAGAGAGCTGGCATATCATTTGCATGCATTGCATCCAGTTGGAGGCTCTGGGCAAATCCTTATATGTGGCCAAGATGGCTGTTTGAAGACATTTACCTTAATGAATTCTTTTTTGCGACACATTAGAATGACACATGCACCTCATGCTGAAGATCATGAACAACACGTTTTGAAGTGGGAGTAACTTCCTTTGGGGTGCGAAGAAAGCTGCACATTCTCATCAGGCAACTATGTATTGATGATAACACTGAATCGTCTTTGGTAAGTTCATTTGTGTATGTTCAAGACTAAAACTGTAATGGTACTTAAAACAAATGTTGTTTAGAAAATGCATAATTCACAATTCTCATCATTCTGTTTGATCACCTCTATTTAGTTGTATAGTTCTGCATTGTGGCATACATGTATTTTAATTTATATTATTTTGTTTTTAAATTATATTTACCAAACATTGCAATTTTGTTAACAGAGTTCCTCTACTGCATCAGACAGTGACACACTTGTGACCCCAGAAGACTTTTCTCCAAATTCATCATCAACCCCATGTAAGCAGAGAAGTGATATGTCAAAAGGGTGTTCAAAGTTTAATGCCAGTTACAGCTCTGCTACTATAACAGTAAGTACTGCTAGATATGTATTATTTTATTAGCAGGTAACTGCAGCAACTTTTGCCAGAAAAATAGCCTAATTCTCAGCTCTACAGTAGTTGAGTCACTTTACCCTGCACCCCTCTTCTATATACTTATGCAATTACCCATCTAGAAAACATTTTGGTCCTGTAGTCGCACCGGTCGCGTGGCACGTGATCAGATTACGTGTATTGAGCTCTTAAATTTGTACTTAACTGGTTTACTTTCTATTCTTCATTTTTTCCTTCTTATTCTGAAGCGATTATTTGTTTGCTTGACAAAGTTCATTGCGCCACTTTGGGATCCTCAATGTGCCACAAGTGGTGCATGTGCCGCAAGTGGAGAAACACTGAGTAGTGTATGATCCAGTAGTTTCTAATTGTTTACCATAATTTTTTCAGAACTTTGGTTTCAAAGAGACCATCACCAAGCATTCTGAGGGCAAAGAGGTAGCACAGGTTTTGGAAACTAACAAGGTTCTTTCCACCCGTCAACGACGCATTCTTGTGCGCATAGCAGTGGGTTGTCTAGTCGAGAAATGTGGTTTGTACGTATTTTGTTGTAGTCCATTGCTTTATGTTGATCTCATTTGTGTATATTAAATGTTTAGTTTTTTGGTTCAGATGCTATCACCATCAGAAACCTATCCCTCATGTGTAAGTATGTTATGCCTAGCTTGTAAACACGATATCTCTAGATCTGGTTCATGTGTTGTTATACAGAGAGAGGCCATTTGAAAATGTGCCCTATTGTTTTTTGGTAATGATGTCATGCATATTAATGAAGGGGCGGGGTTTAACATAACTGGTCATGATGTCATGCATATTAATGAAGGGACGGGGTTTAACATAACTGGTTTAACATAACCAATCTGATTGAAATATGGTGTAAAAATGTTGAATCTCATTCAAATGCATAGTGGGCGGGCTTAACGTGATTTTGGCTATAGAGCTTGTAAACACGAAATCTGAACTACCTTTGTCTATTTGTTTTCCCATCACTAAATGTTTAATACAACAATAATATATTTCACATTTAAAGGTATCCAACAACTAACCAAAAAACCACTCTTGCCATGGAGATTGTGACGGTATTCCCCACCCTGCAAGACACAACACCAGGAATGAAAGGGCATGTAAGTACTATAAACATTTTATTTGACCGTAATCCAGTTTGTTCTAACCCCATAATAGGAAATTCTTAATTCTAGTTATGCATATTTATAAACAGCCTTTCAATATTAAAGTTTATATACTTTCTGTGTGTGTTCATTTTACTGCAATTACAAAAATGCATCGTAGCATATTTTTGTAAAGCCATGGTTATGTACTGTTTTGGCTGATAAATCTTTTACCAAAGTTACTAGTGTAAATACCCTGCATGAATTTGTCAGTGTGCCGAAAGGTGCTTATCAAGCTTCTTAAAATTAGGATGCAGTAGAACTCGCCATTTTTTAAATTTCTGGCTCTGGCTGGAATTTTTTGTGGTTCTGGCCGGAACCACCAAAACCAAGAAAGTAATAAATAGGTTAAAAATAGCAATATTTCAGTTAACTAATGTGAATATTATGTAACATTATTCTCTTTTAAGACGACGTCATTCCTCTTAAAACGTCCCCACTCATCGACAATATTAAATGAAAGGGTAGGCCTTAGCAACATCATCGGTATAAATAATAACAAGCTGCTTGTTTATTTATTTTTTAGCATATTTGCTAACCCAAGGTTAAAGTCAAGGTTAACCTTTTGTTGACGCCTACGACAACGGCCGCAGAGTGATGTATGATTTGTTCCTTCTTTGCAGTCGAGACAAACTTGCTGTCAATAGTGAAAGTGTCTAATCAAGTGTACTGTATGCACTAACTTAAGGATAATTATATTGAAAAATGGTTTGAAAATCATGTTTCAATGCACATAGTGACATGACTGATATTGTTTTAGACATGTTTCTCAATATTTTACAGTTAAATCAGTCATACATATTTCACTCTAACTAACAAATGTAAAAAGTTCCAGTTCCGCTAGTTCTGGTTCCGACCGGAACTTAAAAATCTGGTTCTGGTGCATCCCTAATATTAGAATATAAATATATTTTGTTACAGGAGCATTATTACAACAATGGGCAGGGATTCCTCGAGTATAGACTCAAAAATATCCGCTCAACTAAACCGCAAGCTGACCATATGCGGCAACGAAAAGGTCTTGTATCTGCATCTAATCCAGATGGGCCTGGTCATTCTCTTGCTGAAGAGACGGATGAAATCATGGATAAGGTAGATATTTTATCAAATTGTTTATCATGTAAAGAATTTTTGATGTTTTAGGTTTATCAGTATTAAAAAAATTGGTATGAATAAAGTTACTGGTATATCTATTGGTTTGGCAGCACTTAACATTAAGGCAGAAACAAAGAAAAATTCGAGGCATTACTGAGACAAATTTCAAATTCCTTTAAATTATGTTTGTTTGTTCGGAGTTTAACGGCAAAGTTTAACGGCACCACGATAGTCCGAATGGAAAGGTGCCAATAGGTAAGTTTAGGAAATTAGGAAAATTGGAGTAAATTAGAGAAAAGTAAATTATAAGCACCAAAGAATGCCAATATTTATGGACAAAATGAAAAATTATAATTATAAATTTTTCTAACTCCGAAAAACACAGTGAGACACTTTGTGGGTAGAAAAATGAAGGGAGGCCATTAGGGCCAGTGAGGGTGTACAGTGTTAAAAGATTACCAGGGCATTCTAGACACGGTAGAATGCGGTGCATAGGTTGTGGGGAGACAGGTAAGTGGGGAACGAAGTAAATTTATAAATTTTTCATGATAATGCAGGTTCTGAGTTTATATTAAAGCCCCCTTGTTAAATGTTTTCCATGAGACCAACTGTGCTTGATGGAGCAGTAAGACCAAGTCTGATTGATGGAGCAGTGAGAGCAATTCTTATTGATCCGTTGATGAGGCAGTGGTACTATTGACTCTTCATAATTGATGTAGTAGTGAAGCCCAACTGTGATTGATGTTGCAGTAGGGCAACCACTGGTGTAACAAATTGTAACCTGATTTTATAATTATATTTGATTGTTTAGGTTAATTGGATGAAATACTCAGTTCCTAGTGAGAATCCATCTAAGCATCTCAACTTCTTTAAGGACCCTCACCACTACAAAAGGCAGTGGATGGAATCAGGCAGTAAGACAATTACGGAAATTTTACAGAAGTTTCCCAGATTTCAGGATATGCCTAATTTGGTAAGTTTCAGTTTTTAGATGTCTTGTCAAAAATGCCAGCCCTACGAACCATTGTCCATTTTTCACAATTGACAGGAAAAGCAAGTGTTACATGACATGATGTACCTGGCTGCCTGCATGGGAGTCACCCATGTCTGGTTCTCTGAACACTGAAAACTTAAATTGGTTCACCGACTAACATAACGTTAGTCCATCTGGTGCCTCTCCCGACTAACATAGCCTTGGTCAGTTGCTATACCGACTAATTTATTCCTTAGTCAGTTGGATTTCTTAGTCGGTCATCTTAGTCCGTCAGCTTAGTCGATCAACAATTTCTTAGTCGGTAAATGTATATTAGTCAGTTACATTAGTTGGTGACATTAGTCGGTCTTTACCGACTAATTTATATGAGCCACCGACTAGTTTATAGCAGGTTTTACATTAGTCAGGATGGTGCCTCTCCCGACTAACCTTTCTTAGTCCGTATCGACTGACTAGTTGCACCGACTAGATTCACTGAAAGAATTAAACCCGACTAGTTTCACTGACTAGCATCACTGAAAGAAAAGAGCGAAGAAGAAACACAAATAATGTGTACGTTGGCAGTATTTATTTCTGATAAAACTTCTGATGTCTACAAAAGGCTGACTTTCGACAGATAGAGAAGAAATCACTGTAAATAAAATCTGAAAATCTGAGTTTTTTTCCAACAAAGTTAAGACAAGTTAATGGATCAAACATGAATCGCAAAAGTATAGCACTGCACAATAATGCAAAGTTGGATCTTGGGCAAGGGTTCCTCATGACTTTCCTTTTAAAGTGGTACCCCAAATCGACACCAGTTAAGTCTTCACGAACAAAGAGTGTTTCTCTTAACTACAAATGGCCTCCCACTTGTCTTCAGGAAGCCAAAATCTGCACCATTATTGACCTGTGAACAGAAAATATGATATACGTGTAAGCACAGATACAGATATAGCACATGATAACTCACATTATCATAAACATACATTTACCTTAAAATTTTATAACATATTGGGAGGTATACATTTAAATCTAGGTCCCTCAAATTATAAGCCAGGAATAGCAGCTTTACCAAATTATTATTAGCTTTGCACAGCATAACACCAAGTTATTTCTCAAAACTTAATAATTATGTTAATCATGATAATAATGATCCCAATAGACCGGGATCCCAGAGGGTTTGGTTAGCTGGGAAGGTAACCAATTGCCTTGTACATCACAATGTTCACAGTGCATTCCTGTATATGAAACCAGACGACTGGCAAACCGACTGTGGTGGGTGTGGCTGGGAGAGCAATTTTAAAGTCACCTGATAGCTAACCTAGATCAGTTGTCATGGTAACACATCAAAGTAAGTACAATATGTCAGGTATGGCCCCAAGAGCAACAAATGGCCATTGCCAGTAATTATTGGTGGTGGGGTACCCCTGCCAGTGATCTATATTTGACCCCTCAAGGCTGACCTAGGTCAGCTCATGAGGTAACCACTTGAAACCTACTGGAAAATGTTGGTTAGGGCTTCAGATACAACTGATGGGCATAATTATCTAAGAAATCTAAGAATCGATGCATATACATACACATAAACAGAATAATTTGAATTCGCGCAAGTGAACCCTGCACTACATTGGACAGTAAAAAAACGTGCAATTAGACCAAACTAAACGTACTAAATTTTCCGTTACTTCTACATAAAATATCAATACAAATACAGCAACTTACTCTTTTGGCAGTATACTAAAAGCACATGTTATAATAACTTCAGACTATCAAGCTTTCCTGAGAAAAAAAACGGTTAATACTTCTTACAGTAAACAAGTCGACCGTGAAGGAATGTCGCAACATGTGTTCAGCCGACTGTGACTGTACGTTTGAAGGTCTAGCCTTGCTTATTCAATATCACAAAGCCTACCCATTTAGATTCACATGGGAAATTACAGGAAATCTTTACCAAATGAGTGTAGACTTCAAATAAACTATTGAGCCTTATAGTTCCAGCATTTGTTTGGGAATAAATTAGAAGATTATGTGCCACTGTTCAATCTAGCCCAATACACACATAACACATTGTTAATTGGTGTTTAGAATGCACACTTTAGTGTTGAGAATGCACTGCAGTACCCAGTAGAAGCCTATAGGCTACTCACTGTCATTGCACTTGTGTATTGCGAAACGCCAACGTGACAACGGTAGCGTTACACTAACCATAATACAGTACTAGTGCCAGTGGCCTAACAATTAACTTTAATTTTACCTTCTAGTTAAAGGAATAACAGGTAGGCCGATGATGCAGTTAATACCTCCATTCTTCTAAAGACCTTCTTGGGTGATTTACGGTTGAAAGTTGCTTAGAGTGATCGTATGAAACTATGCCAAGCCCAGCAAGCTGCCGTTGCCTCACGGTTTCCAAATTGAAGTGAATCGAATTGGGTTAAAATACATTAGTCCGTAGACACCGACTAAGCTACGATTATGGCGTAAATCGGGTGTCCGTATCGTTCTTAGTCCATGGGTTAAAATACCTTAGTCCGTCGCCACCGACTAAGCTGCGATTATATTTTCCTTAGTCAGTGTAAACTAACTAAGAAGCAGCGATGAAACGAAGATTTTTGCTAGTCCTGGTGCATTGACTAACGTTAAAGACTAATTTAACGTTAGTCCGTGGCAATATTGACTAGTTTATTTTTTCAGTGAACACTATTCGCGAAGAGAAGTGTGAAAAGGCAGTTTTCATTCATTTCCCCATCTTTCTCGTCCGTCCCCTGGTTAAGGTTGTTGTTGTGCGCCCCCAGGTTCCTGACTGTATCGCCTGACTATACTGGTATTAAATTTTAATTGTAAAGCTCATTGAGACCGGTTTTGGTATATTGCGCTATATCAAGCATTTCTAATAATTATAATCTTCTATACAATCAATCAAGGGCATAGGAACCGGGGGGCTGGGGGCGCCAGCCCCCCCAGTGAAAAATATGGGGGGGGGGGGGGCGGAAGTATCATTCCGCCCCCCCGCTTCGCAAGTCAGAATACCCCTTTTTCATTTCCAAATGAGAAAAAAAATCTCATTTGGAGCACCAAATTGCATCTAAGGCCAGGTGAAAATGCAAAATTTTTGTAAAAATGGAGTGGGTGTTGAAGTGTGCTATATTGCACCAAATTGCATCTGAGGCCACCTGGAAATGCTAAAAAAATCCAAAGGGGAGGGGGAACCCCCTCCCCTTAGACCCCTCCCCCAGGTCGGCCATCAGTCTTCAGCCCCCCCCCCCCCACTCAAAAGTACCTTCCTACGCCACTGCAATCAATAGATAACTGGAGAAGCAATATTCAGATTTGATGTGGTAAGTTTCATAATTGTGATACTAGAAAAATCTCCTAGCATTCTGATTTGCAGTAATTAAATGTTTACATTTCTTCCAGATTAACGAGGAGTTTCGATTAATGTTTGCGGAATCCAGCGATAACTTCATTACAAAGTGGGCTGGATACAGAGACCGCGTCATAGAAGTAGGAAAGAAAACCTCACCAGCTATTGCGAATATGATTGATGCTTTTGAGGAAACTGATAGTAGTAAGTTAAATTAGTATAGCTATCATATTTCAAAGTTTTCTTTGTATGCCTTTTTCTAGCTAACCAATCAAATAGTGATCACATATAAAGTGTTTTGGGCATTTCCCCTTGGTAAGAGGCTGTAAAGTTCTCAATTTTATTCTTATTCTCAATTTGGGCAAATTATGCAATGAACCATAACTTTAAAAAATCAATATATCAATTACTTTGTAGTTTGTGTAATACAGAATTTTATATTTATTTGGATGTATAACTTATCTGGATTTTATTTAAAAGGGTTATTTATGGAATTGTGCCATTTGTTCAAATTAACTTGTACTATGATTTATTGCATTTAATTAACCACAGACTATGCCTTCGAGGTTATGTTTAAAACTTCAAACTCAATTTTCTTTTCAGAGGATATGTGTGCTTTATATACATTGATATATATACTGCACAGGTCAGTGACAATGTTAAAACAGAAGCAGCAGTCCACTAGCAGAGCAGGGGCACTGTTGTACTTCCTTCAGAACAAACCTGTGAGTATTTTATGACAATATACTGCATATTCCCTTATAAATGCTCAAAGCCATATAAACACCCCTGCATTTAATGGAAAAGTTATGGTTTTACAAAATTTACTGGGCTAAACAAGATGGAAAAAGTTTGTCTGGTGTAAATGGTTTTAAATGTAAAGCCAACCAATATTATTTATGCCATTATTAGTAAGGAATAACAAAGATAGAGATGGAAAACGGTTGACTTATGAACCCTTCAGGTGTTTGAGATATACAGTTATTGATACTGAAGGTAGACTCTGTCAGTCTGTCCAGGGCTGTTATAACCAATTTTGTAAAGTTGTCTGTCCAGGGTTTGTGAATTTTTAGTGACATTCTAGGGAGATCATGTAAGAAGTTTAGTATGTGTGAAATTTTCTTCTAGTATGAATAAACTGGAAGTGTCATGGAAAAATCTGATTGGCAGTTTGCTTAATGTTCAGATGTGAATTTAATAGTATGGAGTGAAATATACATATTTTTTTTTGTCATTTCTTCCTAGCTTGGCACGAGTATTGATGCTACTACTGCCGGGAAAGATGAAAAGTATGTACAACCGTACATACTTTCACTCGGTCCTGCCCTAAATCCGTCGCAGTTCTTCATTGTGGTGGATAGAATTCCAATTCCTGCAGGAACCAATCTCATACAGGCTGTGGATAGGTTATTTAAAGCACATTATGCTTTTAATGTGCATTATGCTTTGGCACTTCTTCAATTTTGGGAATTTTTAGCTGCCTTTTTATATGGAGTGATTCCTGCTACTTCAGTAAAGGCACCATTGCGTAGCTTGGCATCTAACATTAAACTAATTTCTCCTAAGTAGCTTTTTAGAGTGGTGTTGCAAGTGTTTATTTGTATGCTGTATTTTATTTTGATTTTGGGTCATGTAAACAATTATTTTGTTTATGTAAGCACCAGTACTATCAGTATTATAACTTAGTTTGGTACAATTCTGAATTGTAATCCAGTCGGACAGTTTCCAAAAATGGTTCAATTACGAGAAATGGGTGTCAGAATGGTGTGGGTTGGGAAGAGATGGGGTTGGGAATAAGCAGCAGAAATGAAAACCCTGAAGGGTAGGTGGAAAGGTTGGGAGTTTAAAAATTGTGGGGGTTGGCAAGAGGTTGGAGTTTGGAAGAAGGGTGGTGTGGAAAGGACCAACATTAAGCTTCAACGTCTTTCCAACTCTTACCTTCTTGCGATGCATGCATTTACCTTATAACAGGGTTGTCCAACCTACGGCCCGCGGGCCACAGTCGGGCCCGCCGCAGGGTTGCGTCCGGCCCGTCAGAGGTGCTCTACGATGCGAAATTTTAGTGAGCAAATTTATTGATAACAATTTGAAGCTATTTAATCAGTCATTCGAACCTTCTGGGTCCAAAAAACTGCATACATGTCAGTTTGTGTGACACTCTCTCAACGGAGGGGAGGGGGCTGGACTTTATTCATCTGTTTTATCAGGAAGGAAAATAAATCAGTGCGATCCGCGCGCAGTGCTCACAGTTTGCTGCCTTGGGCTTCGGGCAAAATATCGAGCGTAGGGTTTGTGCGGCCCCCTCCTTCTTCATAATCATTCCATGTGGCCCTCCTCTGCAAAAGGTTGGACAACCCTGCCTTACAGTATAACATGTATGAGAAATATTTCAGTTGTTTTTATACTTAACTTTTTATTTCGAAAATTGCATTCTCTGTACGTAAGTTGGTTGTAATATGTAAGCTGTCAATTGTAATCCATTCATTGTCAGTCACTTTGCCAAATGGCCTTTTCCAGTATTTGTCCATTGCCAGTCACTTTCCAAGTGGCGTTTGCCAGTATTCATCTATTGCCGGTCACTTTCCAAGTGGCCTATGCCAGCATCCGTTCATTGTTGGTCACTTTCCAAGTGGCCTTTGCCATAATTTGTTCTTTAAGTACAATTAGGGTTTTATATTTTAAATTTCGTTGTACCAATATCTGTATAATTGGGGAACTTGCCCTGTCATAATTGGTTCGGGTTGTTATTATATTTGCAACAACTGCTACATATTGGTTTCACTTAAAAGAATGAATCTAAATTAAAACATAACAATGAATGTTTCAAGCCTTAGAGTTTTAGGACACTAAATAAAAAAGTTATGGTCAAATTATACATTTCTGGTAAACTTGACCACATTTAAAGAGTTTGCGTGTCAAATGGTCGGCACCGGAATTGCAACTTTAATGTTTGGACTTAAAATTTGAATAACCCTTATTAGTAACCTAATTATTAATAACCTAAGATATCATAAATAAAACCCAAGCAAACAAACTTACCTTTTGCACTTTTTTTTTATTTGTTTATAAATTTTCTTAAATGTATCCAAGAAAATAAATAAAGTTGTAATACAGTTTTTAAACTTTTAACAGGTGTTTTGTTTTCTTATTTTCATAGTTAAAGCAAAATATAAGTTAAAAATATGTAACTATTGAACCAAAAGAGGTATCACCCTGCCTTTTTAACCAGTTTGTGTCTAAAATTATACTCCATATATGAATATTTACAATTCTACAGGAATATTCCTTTAATCTGCCTGGAGAGCGGAGTCTAAGATGATGAACTGAAATCGTCCCAATTTAGTGTTTTTGGGTAGTCTTTTGACTTGCCTATTGGATTATTAATCCCTGAATTAAAAGTATAAAATGACGATATTCAGTCTAGCCACTTTTCTTTAAAGTCTAATTGAATAAAATTATTCAAACCTTATAGGCTGGATTCTAATCTAATTTGGCTTAATTTCAGTGTAAGAAAGAGTAACTTTCAGTCCTGTTACACTGAAATTATTCAGTCTAGCTGGACTAAAAATCAGTCGTTTTACAGACTGAAAATTTTCAGTCCTTCCTTAGACTGAATTTCAGTCTGAAGGAACTGGTCCCTCAGTTCGTCCGCTCTTAGACTGAAATTTCAGTCTATTAGACTGAAATTTCAGTCTAAGAATTTAAGAGAGTACATGTCAAAGTTAGATGGGACTATTAACTTAAAGCATGGTACAAAAAAAGAATAAGACAAAAAAATGTATACAGATTTTTGTTCTTAAAACATTTCATTACTTCACAAAATCAAACTTCTATTTAAGTTAGTACTCAAATGCAACCCAACAGTTTCATTTTGATATAGGGTATCGATAATTTTAGCGTCGGTCCTAGTCGAGTTGGTATATGACCAAGATTAAATTAAAGTCTCTCATCGCAGAAGATAATAAGCAATTCTGTCTCTTCAATTAAAACTAATTAAAACTAATGAAACAAAACCGAGAGGTTTTCTTACATTGATGATCACCAATCATTTTCTGATCACAACTCTGTTATTTGCAAACAAAACAGTAGAACAAGATAACAAAACAAGCAGAAATAAAGACAACTAACCTAAAACAATGATATGTTACTGTAAATGAGATCTTTCCAGTTTTTCTTAGCTTACTGATATAGGGTCTTGCAGTTCAATTGATCAATATTTAGGAAAATTGTCACATTTCCCGACCTGAGAGGGTCAATGGCGTTCAACAGAATTCTAGAAAACCCTCCTGCGCTTATTTGTCAATATTAATCATAGGTAAATGAGTCACGTGACATTTCCAAGACATCTGGCAAAAGACGTCAAAGAATACTCTGTCTTATAAAAAGTATCGGAGAGTTCGTTTATTTACTCAATTCCTTGAAGGTCTTCACCAGTGAGGTTAATTCCTTAAGCCAAGAACAGTGACGATTAAGAAAGGTCAGGTTTATAGTTCTATTTCGATGTTCAAAAGAAAAATCAGTTCTCGTTGGATTCTGTTTATAACGAGTTGCCGCGGTAAGTTTAAACTTTAGTTTTTAGTAAGTTTTTACTAGAATACGATATATATATATATATATATATATATATATATATTTATATATATATATATATATTGTGTATTAACATAAGCACGTTTCTTACATAATATATATGTTTTCTTCTTATTTTTTTTTTATTTTTTTGTGGGAGTGGGTTGGGTTGGGGGTCCTTTTAATCACGAGATGCTTTTACCAGTTGGCAAAACTAATGACGTCTAACACCGTGAATAATGTTTACTATTTGATAATAGTTTAAGTTCGCTTGAATGCAGTTTTATAAGAAAAGTCTCTGTAAATACTTTTGCTGTAAACAAATGTAATACAAAAGTCACAACATTTGTTTTCATTCAAAACAGCACGGGGAGATTCTCCTCGTTTTACTTCACGAACTCGTCGCTATTATTAACATTTATCCTTAAAGTATAGATGTAACTTGATTTATAGAATGAAATTTCGAGGAGTTGCTGGTCGTTAAATGGAACGAACGTTATCAATTGTAACTTGATCATCAAAAAACAAACTTTATTTCTAGCAAATTTCTTAGTATAGCTGTATAACTGCAGTATATACTGTATTATTTATATTTGTACTTTTTCTTTTCTTTTCTTCCAGGGAGTCTCCTACTTTGTAAAGTCTTTTTAAGACTTTATAAGAGACTTCCTTTCCCATTGTACACAATTGGCGATAAAACAAATAGATGAATTAAAAAAATAAAACAAAGAAAAATGAATATGTTATCATCTCATCTAGTATATGCGAGTAAAAAAAACCCCGTTACAAATGCAATATTTGAATATAAGGCTAGACCCATTTTAAATGTGTTAACAGATTTCACTTGAACCATTTCCATGAAATCGGAGAGAACGTACTAGTATTGTGCCTTACGCGATGATACCGTATACTGAAACATATTGGAATTCAGTTCAGTTCAGATATTTATGCAGTCAAGTTTGATTTTGATTTTTCTGCTTTCTTGTTGACAATTTACTTTTGCTTTCAGTATGTTATTCTACAGACATGTACGCACACTTTAAAGGCAGCTGTCTATGTAGTATACATATAGGCACTTAAATGAAGATGAGTTGAGTGGCAAGAAATAAAACACAATCAAAAGAATATCCTTACTCTACATACGATATATCCATATACTTACACAGAAACAAGAAAAGAAAACCGTGAATGGTTTGTAGTTGAACTACCGTAGTTCGTGCGTAAGGAATACAGTAGATACGGTGGGCGGTGTGGGGGGGGGGTGGACTGGGCGGTGAGGGAAGGGGAGCATAATGACGGAAAAATAACATACACTACGCAAATTTGAACATGTAAACCATATCATTCCGTGTCGATGGAATTTCGTGTTGGAGGCCGCGACGCGGGTGCAAATAGAGAGAATGAAATATTCTGTAAAAATCTTGATAAACATGAAGACATAATTTCGTTATTCTTAATATGCATCATGCTTTTCAGAACAAGAAATGATTCAAGGAGTTCATCAAATCAATTATACGCAACGGAGATAACACTGTGAGGAAACAGATCAACGAAAACGCTGGACATTACACGAGTAAACCAAAAACACTGAAACGTTATATTCAGTTTGAGTGAAAAACGAAATATAAGTTAAATTGACACTATCTGAATGATAAACGAGGTTATTCCCTGTTAAAAACATGAGAGGTTTACAAATAAAATATAAAACGCAGATATGGAATTTTAATTACTACAATTTGGGCTCAGTCTGTATTTACATCGAAACAGGTTGATGACTAAAACAAAAAGAGGCTTAAAAGTTGACATGACCATTATGTTGATCTATTTACTAAGGACGGTCACCTTACATGTTCCTTTGAAATGAGTCCGCTACGTTATCACAATAAATCATTGAGAGATTAGGTAAAATTAATTTAGAGGGCGCTATGGTTGATGTCGTTCGTTGTCAGTTAGTATTACTAGCTCAGATAGATTACCGTCATGACAAAAGTTCAGTTGCATCACACGGCTTGTTTGTGTTAGCAGAAGATACAGGTCAGTTTCAGGGAATGTTACCGTAAGTATACCATGAATGAATCGACACGTTCATTTAGCACGATCTTTGTAAAGGAATCTGACATCAATGTGCTCTTAATTACTGTTACAGACAGAATTGGATCAAAAGCTAAAACGATAACTTGTAAAAAACAAAAACAGAACTTAGTAACGAGTTCATTTTAAATCAAGATTATTTTGGCAACTTTAAAGTGTGAAACAAGTGAGATCAATTTTTATGTGTTACTAATGGCCTACGAGAAGGACTGCAGATAACAAATTAAATGACTGTGGACGTTTGACGTGCTTTGAGTACAGTAGATTCTATTGACCGAGATATGACGAGAGCAAAACAGATTTGTTGGAAGAAATTATGGGCGTTTTCCAATCTTGTTCATAATACTCTGGGTCATTCTACTATTAGTCGTCGCAAAGCTAGAGAACTGCATGCGCATGCGGAAAATAAATCGTTTGTGTACACGAAGTATTTTACCTTGGGTGTAAACAATATAGTAGTAGAATGCTTTTTTGTAGAAAAATTGGGCGGCCATGATAACTGTAAATTGTTTACACTTTTTTCCGACATTTTCTTCAAATTGAGGCTTAATATGAAGAAAAGTAACATTGAATATAAAAATTTCAATGACAGAAAGCAGAGCTCGACGAGAGGTGAAAAGAATTTCCCTGAAGAAAAAAAAACATATTGTGCAGTAATTCTACCCCTCCCGTTCTCATTTCAAATCGGAAATGTTTGATATGGCAGCAGTTTGGTCATTGATCTTGTTAAACACTCAACGTAATAGTTATTCTCGGAAAAGAAGTCTCTCTTCTTTGCATTAATGGTATCTCTATAAATAGAACTAAACTTTCACAAGTTCATCTAGGTGCCTTATGACCATTCACGCCCTTCTTTCCTTGCAATTAACAACCAAGGTTTGCAAAGAACAAGACACCTAAAGTTAACGAATATTGATGGCATATGTTTATATCCTAAGTGGTTATATATTATTATCACTACCACCGGAATGTTTTCTCATTCAGAAATGTTTGCCGATAATATAGTCAACTTTCTTCAATTTGTCAACAATTGTGTGACAGTTTTAAGATATTATATTGAACTTTGCCGACTTGAGAATTTCTAAGAAACATATTAATTGACATTAAGATCACTCGGGATGCGCATAAGTTATCGGATTGACAAGATTGCCTTAAAAAAGATTTTCGCTAACAGTGATTATCCAGAGATCATTTTCGCCTGTTGTGATCGAGAGGAACATCTTCGTCGAGTGCACCAAGAACCGTTTTATAGTCAGTTAACTTGTAGCAAGTATTACCATGGATACTCAGTTCTCGCACAACTGGTACCAACATATTGCATGAAGCCCTAATGAAATCCTTAGCAATGAGGCTGTTGGATGAACCTTTTTTTTTACATTTTCATCCTTACCTTTAGCAGCTTTGAAGGGGTTTTTTTTCGATTTAGTATAGTTTAATATCACTACAATGTGCTTCCTTAGCTGGACTAGTCAAATTCTCTTTCAAATATTGAAGATATCATTAAAGATTTAGACTTTTCTAATTTAGTATTTACGTGTAATTAAAACTATAGGCTAATATTTAAATTGCCTGGGTGTTAAAATGTTGAGAACCAACATGAGATCATATACCAGGTGTTAATGTTCCACTATTTTTAGACAGTTGCTACAAAACTTGCAATGCTTGAAACTGCTAAAATCAAGTGTCCACATATCAGTCAGTTACTGTACCCTATTCATTGTTATGTTTACGATCTTAATTATCAACTGGCAGAAAGAAGCAAATAGCAAAATAGGACCCACTAGACAAGTTTAATCAATTTGCAAACAAAGTTGAGACATGATAAATTTAAAAATAAAAAACGAAATTCAAAATGGAGGGAGACAATGCAAGCAAAATGTGGTGTTTGTATTTTCGTTGTATATATTAACAGTTCTTTTAAAAGATAATATTGTAAATACTCACGTTATTACCTCTCCAAATGGATTCTATATGCTGAAACATTGACAATTTATTTTGATTATATTTTTGCTCTACAGAACTAATCATGAACACCAAAACAATTCTTCTTGCTCTTACGCTTGTGGTCGCCCTCGTCATCAGCATGTCAGAGGCAAGGAATTTCTACGTTGCACCTGGTAACAGACAGACAAACAGTCGACAAAGGGGACGAGGTACCAAGGCCTTCAAAAATCCCTTCTTGAAGAGATTCAGGGAAGAGTACTACGGTCGAGAACCTTACATGAATCCCGATGACGTTGAAATATACGGTGACGATGACCTCAACGTGTAAGTTTACATGCATGGACTACCAAAATGTATATATATATATATATATATATATATATATATATATATATATATATATATATATATATATTATTACTATTCTGTGTAAAATTGTCAGATTCAAAGCGCCAGGGGTGCACTCTGTACAATCATAACACTCGGGTAATACGCCCTTAATGACAGTTATTCAATGCCAATTTATACACTGTAACACACCGGTAGAATCACTGCGGTCGAGTGGTACGGACTTCGGTTCGTGACACAAAGATCCGGGGTTCGATTCCTACCTTCGCCTGATGAGTTCCACAAAGGACGAAACCGGTCGTGAAGTGGAATTTTTCTGGTGTTTTATTCTTTATTGATTTACTATATATCTGTCATACCACTTGTTTCACATTCAATTCTTATATATATATATATATATATTTATATGTATATATATATATATATGTATATATATATATATATATATATATATATATATATATATATATATATATATATATATATAAAGTCGCAATTCCACTGTAGGCGTTTGTCACTTGTACTGAACAATACTAGTTCTGTTTTTGAGACAGATTTGCTTTACTCTATAGAGATGAAACATGATGCTAATGTAGAAATGATTTGCAAGAACTTTTCAAATTTTGATGAATATCAACTAAATCTTCATTTTGAATTTAACTCTCTCTGACTCTCTCTCTCTCTCTCTCTCTATTAACACAAAGTACAATAAGATCTAATGTTACAATCTTTCTCTTCAGAATCCCAATTTGTATAGAGAGCTGCTCATTTATCCCAATTTGGGGTCATAAGCAGCCTTGTTATTGAATTTCTACGGCTTCATCTTTCGTTAAATGTTTCAAGCAGATGATAATATTTCTACATTTTGTATGACATTTTGAAATTGTTATGCTTTATTTTCATATGTATAAAATAGTTTGTAATATGAATCGTAAAATAAACTGAAATTAAAGTGAAAAAATGTTCTATTGATCACCGTTTTATGCAACTACAACAAAATATTACGATATTTTGTTGTTGATACAACTTGTGACTTCAACAATTTCTTGCAAATGGTCAATACTAGGTAACAATTTCAAACTATCGAAATGCAACAAAAGTGTGAAAATTGCTTTGGGATGGGTGGGGGGGGGGGGTATCCTAATTGATGCTACTGCAATAAAATATTATATTGAGACTTTCAGCGTGAAATTGTTTTCAAAAAAATTAATACTATAGACAAAATGTACTCTTCGGTATTGATTGCTTTATATTTATTGATATTGTCTTTTTTTTCAGGGAGTAAACTTTCTTCCTTTTTGCTAGAGAGATATATTTATTTTCTGTAAGTATAATTTAATCATTCATAATTCCTTACTGCCAAATACTCTATATGTTGTTTCTTAATTTTTTAATATCAGAGTTTCTATTGATTGCGGAACGGGGCGGAACCTAATTACGTACTGCCAAAATCTATATGTGTTGTTCCTTAATTTGTAAATATGAGCGTATATTTTGATTGTGGACGGGGCGGAGCCTAAATACTTACTGCCAACAACTCTATGTGTTGTTTCTTAATTTGTAAATATCAGAGTTTATTTTTAATGTGGAACGGGCGGAACCTAATTACTTACTGCCCTCAATATGTTGTGCCTTAATTTGTAAATATCAGAGTTTCTTTTTCTTGTTGAACGGGCGGAGCCTAATTACTTACTGCCGCCAAAATCTATATGTGTTGTTCCTTAATTTGTAAATATGAGCGTATATTTTGATTGTGGACGGGGCGGAGCCTAAATACTTACTGCCAAAAACTCTTTGTGATGTTTCTTAATTTGTAAATATCAGAGTTTCTTTTTGTTGGTGAACGGGGGCGGAGCCTAATTAATTATAGCCAAAAACTCTATGTGTTGTGTCTTAATTTGTAAATATCAGAGTTTATTTTTATTGTGGGGAGGGGCGGAGCTTCAGTCAGAACTGTTTCAAACCATCCGAATAGTACTAAAAGTAAGAAATTACGCTAGAATAGTTAACAAAAATCAACACAGCCCAAACGCTTCTGAATTTCTCGCATATTTGTAATGTTAGAAATCGATTCAAGCTATTTAAATTCCTCTCTCTACCCCAGTCCACCAGATTCTGTTTTATTGATCAAATGGCAATGTTGGATGAAAAATAAATATTACTTTCGGTTTGCCGCAATAAATCAGAGCTTTTGCAATTTCACTAAAAAATATGTTCGAAAAGATGCTATTAGTTTAAAAGTATCCTCGTTGGCTAAAGGCAAATTAAGGTAAGCCTATACCTACTTCTGCTAAGAGGTTGCTTCAGACTAGTTAGCTACATTTGTTGACCTTAGAAAGGCATATCAAAAAACGTTAAAAAAAACATTTTTTTCAAAAGACGTCATGACTCGATGATTTACTAAGCAATAAAGATCACATCATGGAGTGAATGTTCCCATACAAAAAACTACAACTATTACTTTAATGATTTTTTTCCAACCTACAGAATATAGTTACTATTAGCAAATTAATGCTATTAATTAGATTAGAAATGATGAAACTAAGACAAAGGAACATTAATGAGTGAATTATTTCGCCCAAAACCATTCTCACATTGGTATTATTTTCGATAAGTGTTTCTTTTACTTCGTTATTTCAAATGAAACTTGCTTACTAATAACTGATATTATGACGGATTTGTAGCAATTGCATAACTCAGTCAGTTATGTCAGTTATGAATACTCCTGTAATCATGACTATAAAAATATTAGTTAATAAACAGAATCCCTTCTCAATAAAATAATAAGTAAAAGTATTAAAGCATTATAGTCATGATTTCATTAAATATCTAAATGTACGTTATGTACATTATGAACATATTACACAAGAAATATGTTTGATCTTCAAAATAACTTAAATCGAATCAAATTAACGAAGATCAAGGAGAACCACCCGGGAGAGGGTCATACTTATTAACTCCTCCGAGACAGAACAAGATACCTATATCTTTTTCACAAATAAAACCCTACTGTATAATCAAAGATTTCGAATCTTATGCAACATATCGAAACTGTCAAAGTTATCCGTTGGAATTGGAATCCACACCCAAAGTGCATGCGCTATATTGTCATGATTCTGAATTTCTTAGTATAAATATGTTATATTATCTAAACGTTAAAAAAAAACATACCACAGGTAGAGATAACAAACCTTTTAAACGAAATACGAAATTAATTCACAATGCATGAAATAAGGGGAATCCACTTTTAATAATTTACCAATAACCATCCATCAAAATCGTTAGATAAACTCCATTTTTCTGCAATTAATAAGTCATCGCACCAACTTGGCAACCACCGGAAGCAATGCATTGTTTTCTTTTTTTAATTGTTGATTGTGTTTAATATTTATTAAGTACTAATGAAATTTCACACCTTTCCAATACTTTGTTATTTATAACTTGGATGAAGAGCCTTGATCGATGAGCGTAGTAAAATTAACTTATAACCCCTTTTTTTGTGGTTTGTTTGAATTTTGACGGGTCGAGATAAGCAGGGCTGATTCTGAAATATTTCAACAAATAGGAAAATTTCTTAGTGTAACACTTATACAAGACAAGTATTCTTCTTAATGAAATTGGTAGTGAGGCAAACATAATTAGGGGGAAAGGCTATCTAATAAGAATTATAGAACGTAGTTTGTGTAAATAAAATATTTTCTCATTATTTTACAGGCATATGAACTTTCCACCTGCTTTTCTCTCCATTGTTGTTCATCACATAAAAACCCCGATTGATATTATACTAGAAAGCCGCTGATATCTACACTGACCGGTTAACTGTATCGTTCTGAGTGAAGAATAGACCTTTATAACCAACGACTGGGGACCAGAGTCTATAATAGTGACGCATATTCTATCATGTCATCTGAGCTGCTTCACGCAAATTGTGGTTAAATTTACCCAGGCCTGTCTGGATACATCTCAACTGCTTACAACTTCGAAACGCTCCAGTAATAATGTACAACTTTTTTTCTCCACAGATTTCATTGTGTAGATTTGCAAAATGAATGGAACATTTCCGTCAACATATTTCCTTATAAGTTAGAAGCTTTTGGTTAAACATACACCCCGTTGAAATCTCCTGCAGTTTTTAAACCTGCAGCTCTTCTTTTTAGTTATCTTTCACCACATGTTGTCGTCTACGATCTCAATATTCAGTGTTTTACTGTACGGAAACAGCTCCCTCACACCAGTATTAAACTATCCTGTAACATTCACTTATATTGCTATATCAATGCCTTTTCAGGTGTGATGTGAATTTCGTCACTAATGCGTCGTAGACTATATGCTATCGCGAGCTGAAGAAATCGGTTTCTTGTTCGCCAATTTAGACATACGAACCTTTCCTGAATGATTGCTCTAACACGTTACCAATCATTTCTGTAAGTTAAAATTTGCGTATGACGCTGTGATAAATCCAGCCCTTGACGTTGGCTAGAATACTAGCATTTATTGTGTATTTATAACATTATATTGACTTTACATGTGACTTCTCCTTCAACACAACTATTAAAAGATCAAGATGGATAGGAAAGATCTCCTTATGATATCTAGTCGTACAAAGAAGTCCTCAAAAAGAGTTTTCGATTTAATCATTTATCTCCCTCATTTCATCTAAGATGAAGACCGTTTGAAATCCAAAAAGAGCTGGCCCACTATTTCGTTTGTAATAATAACACCAATATTGCAGTAATGTTTGTTGCCTCGGTTACAAAACCACGTTTGTCACCAAATGACACCGGGTTGATTATAACTTATTTATTTGCAATTTAAGAAAGGCTTCACAGACAGCTTTCCTCCTGATGAATTATCAATTTCTTCCATATTTGTCTATATGGAAACTATGTATTATCTCCCGTGGACGAACATCCCATACTTATCAAATTATTACAGCCCGGGAATGATCACATCCAAAGAAGTCTTTATATGAAATGATTATCAGCGAACTCTTTGATCTTCTTCGGCATAAAGTCGAGTACACTTGTAATAGTTTTTGTCTGTATTTTTCCTTTTGCGTTTGGTTGCTGTATTGACCACTAAATAAGCATATAGCGGCTTTCTTACAGTTCATATTTCTCTAGACATTGCATGAATACATAATTGATATACGTTCATTTTGCTATGGTCTATTTCTAAATACCTTGTAAACTACAAATATAATAACTTGATCGGTATATGTTTAATTGATATCATAATATTGTAACGATCGTTTCTTGAAAGTTAAAATATTCAAGAAGTGGGTATTTGTTTCGGTCAAGGGTAAATTCATGCAGAGATGTTCGCACAGCTTGCAGTAGCAATGGTTATAGAAGGGTTAGGTCGTATCTTAAACCCTCCTTTATCTGCTCGTTAGTTACGGTTTGAGACAAGAACCTAAAATGTTCCTCTTCACATGTATTCGATGTCTTTTATATTTCTCTTTGAGGACCTCATTAGGTTCTGCCCTTGAACCTGTTTTTTTTTGTATTTCGACAACCTGCCATATGATTAATTTGTGACATTTATAACTGTACTGCGCAAAGTTATTTGTCGAACCTTCTTAAAACCCAAAATAAGATCGCTAAAGAATATTCAGTGGCGTAAGGATATATAATATCGTAAAAAAATCAGAAAAACAGTAGAATCTGAGGCAGCCCTGCAAATGAAAAAGTTTCTATCAATGTGCTTTTAAGGTAAAATAGTACAAGTCTATATAGTTACAAGTTTTTCTTCTTTTAAGCAAGAATTTTGTTCGATCGATATGGAAAAAAATGGCAATGTGTATGTTTCAGGTCCTTTGTTCTTACTATGTGTGATATTTGGCAAAAGTGTAATAAGTAATGAGTTAACGGAAATTAAATAATAATTTGAAAAACAAATCGTGTTTCTCTCTTTTTTTGGCAGAGGTTTTGAAATCAAGTTACAAAGACATGAAAACTCTTGCTAGTTGTGGTTTGATATAATAATATATAATCATAGTATAACAATAATTAAATTCGCACACTATGCACGCTATTGGATTTTGCATTTTACATCTTAAGCACTGTCCACCCCTATCTCACCACCCCCACACCCCGCCCCACACTCACAACAGAAAGTTAGAAATGAATAGTAATACACAATTCTCAATGGTCTACATAACAATTAAAGACGGAACGAGTATAACGTATTGCTCTAATCAAGGGACCGAAACTTTATATAATGTCACCTCATCTGTTACCTCCAAATAAATAGTTTATGCAATATGTGATTTCAGGGTGATTTCGTTCATTTAACCGTCCTTTAACTGTTAGTTATTTAGTTATCTCACTTAGAGCTACTATTTTATAATATGACAAACGTAAGTTTTGTGGAACCGAGGATGGCCAGTTCGGTTGGGAGGGGGGGGGGCTGTGGGATGGGACATAATTCTCTGTAAAATGCCATCATGTTCGACAATTATGACCATATTAAACGATAATTGCATTTTCTTTATATAATTATAAATAAAACAAGGATATTTTGTTTGTGGGACAATGGTGTTACGCATAGTATAGATACAATAATTCGTCAAAAAATTGTGAACCCCACACCCCGCACCCCCACCCCACAAAATTAAAAAGTGATCATTACCCTAAATATTGCGGTCAGACCAAATTAGATACCTAATGTTCTAATTTGTATCCGAACATTGATAATGGTATACGATATGTTCGTCTGGAGCTTCCATCGTCAGTCCAAAGCCTACCTTATGCCTTTGTCATCAACAAAGTTCATATGAGACTGAAGCATATAATGGACAGTCTAAAGTTTGCAATTTGTGTCTTGGTAATGACCATATTATGCGTAATTACCCTAAATATTTATGCAAAATCTGCAACACACAAGGACACAGGGAATCCCATTGCCCAAACGTAGAATGCTTTAATTGCCACGAACTGGAAGCTATAATTGCCCTCAAAATAACGAGAATGCACAGGATGAGAACAATGACATGAACCCAAGTAAGACAAAGGACGAAGAGGAAATCATCTCAAGCGTATCTTTCTCACGATCACCAGATACAATAGAGGAGCCAATGGACTCCGTAAAATAACCAGCACCAGAAAAGGAGCATACAGGGACTGCACTATCTAAAGCGACTGAACGGGGACAAAATGCACCAACGGTATCCATGGCTGCGAGAAGTAGTACCACTCAATCTCCTAACCCTTAGCCTCTAAAGAGGCAAGTGTCAAGAACCCAAGAAATTATGCCAAAATGATCAGTGTTGCTGTTTATATAATATTAATTTCGATATTTCACACATATAAAAGAGTAGATAACGCATCATTTAATTGCCTTCAACCTTTCAACATGGCTTCTCTTCTGAATCCCAACGTGAACTATAGTCATAACACTATTACATGTCAAACCAACGTATAATGTAAGTACTATGATATTGATACATTAAATAATTTACCACAACGTAATTCTGTATCCATATTCCACCTCAACAGTCGTAGCTTCAACACAAATTTCGACGATATATATTCATACATTACAACACTAGACGAACACTTCTCAGTTATTGGGTTTACTGAAACTTGGCTTGGCAAAACATTTCCCCCCTTATCAACATGGAGAATTGTACACTTGAAGAAAGACACAGAGAAACCAGAAGGGATGGAGGAATCTGCCCATTTATATGTAATGATGTTAGTTATAAATGTAGACCTGATCTATCAATATTTAATGAATCTATTGAGTCATTGTTGATTGAAATTACAAAGCCTTGTAAACGTGAGAATTCCATCATCGGTGTAGTGTACAGACCACCAAATGACTCATTGGCTGATTTTAACACACACATGGAAAACATATTGATCACTATAACCAATCACCAGATTACTACGAATATTTTGGGGGATTATAACATTAACTTGTCCAATTTTAGTAAGTCTATACATGTTTTAAACATTATGCACTCGTACGGTTTTTACCCATGATAACAAAACTTACTCGTTTTAGTAGAAATGTAGCTACTGTTATTGATAACATTATAACGAATGCTAATTCCTCTCTTACTACAGGCATACTCATTACTGATTTAAGTGATCATATGCCTATAATCCTAAAGGTTCTTAACAGGGCACACAAGACAAAAGAATCCTTTCATATACGAAATTTAAACAGACACAACATATCAGAATTTATCGATGACATTGAGAAGGAAACATTGGATGAGGTGTTAACTAAAGTTGATGCTAATTCAGCTTACAACTAATTTTTTAACACTTTTTATTTAACGTACAATAAGTGTTTTCATCATCTATTAATAACTAAAGGAAATAGGCGCAAGAGAAAACATCCATGGATTACTAAGGGTATACTAAAATCTATTAAAAGAAAAAAAAAACATCTCTACAGACTTTACTCAAAACCTCCTACAAATAGCAATAAAGAAATTTATGTTGCTTGCCGAAACAAGTTTAAACCACAAAATAAGATTTTCTAAACGGTTATATTTTTATAACAAATTCAAAGATAGTAACAATAATGTAAATGATACCTGGGGCGTATTAATGAGGTTCTTAGGCGGCCGTAAGAAATCATCGTACCCATCTGTTTTCAAAGACGGCGATCACGAAACCAGCGACGATCAAGAAATTGCAAACGGCTTCAACGATTTCTTCTTTAACCTTGGACCCTCACTTGCCAGCTAAATCAATCATACTGCAAAATCAAACAACCCCATATATAGTAATAATAGTACGCGAAACTCTATTTTTACCTACCCTGTCAGAGAGGAGAACGTTTACGTGTAGCGAATCATTGCTTAAAGCCAAAGAAAGCAGCTGGGTATGATGATTTCAAGCCAGATATTGTTAAGCAGGTTTTACCTTTCATTGTCACCCCTCTTACTTATATCTGTAACATATAGTTCACCACTGGGGTATTCCCAGACAAGCTGAAGATTGCTGACGTCTTTCCCATTTTAAGAAAGGAGAATCCAATATCTACGAGAACTACCGACCAATTTCTATTCTATCATGCTTTTCCAAAATTCTCGAACGTCTCATGTCCAACAGAATCATAAATTTTCTCGATGCTAATGACATACTTTGCAAGGAACAATATGGATTCCGCCCTGGTCACTCAACTGAGCTTGCCCTGCCAGATGCCATTGATAAATTATACGATAGCCTTCATAAGAAGAAAACATGTATTGGTATATTCATTGACCTATCAAAAGCATTTGATACCATTGACCATCGTATTCTCCTAAACAAGTTATCATTCTACGGTATCAGAGGACCAATCCTTAACTGGATGTACAGCTACTTATCGAAACGTTTAGAGTATACTTCGTATAACAACATCATGTCTGACTATGCTGAAATCCGCTGTGGTGTTCCTCAAGGTTCAATATTAGGACCACCTCCTTTCATTATATATATATATATATATATATATATATATATATATATATATATATATATATATATATATATATATATATATATATATATATATATATATATATATATGTATGTATATATATATATATATATATATATATATATCAATGACAACTGTCATATCTCTAATATTGCAAAAACTATTTTATTTGCAGATGACACTACTATATTTTTCGAATCCAATATTTAGAATAATTTACATAACATAGTATCCATGGAGTTGAATAAATTTTACGACTGGTTTGCAACTAATAAGCTATTTCTTAATCTTGATAAAACCAGCTACATTGTTTTCAATAAAAGTAAATATTTTTCTTGGAAAAAAGACATTTTAATGGATGGTAAGCCTACCAAACATGAACATAGTATTAAGTTTCTCGGAGTATATACTGATAGTAAACTTACTTGGTGTGAACATAATAATGCAAACACTGTGGCGAAAATTGTTGGTATCATTTCTAAGTTGAAACACTATTTTCCTCAGAATATTCTTAGAATGCTTTACCAAACATTAGTTTTCCCCCCATTTTTCATATTGCTCTATAATCTGGTCTTGCACCCATAATGTTTATCTTCACCTCTTGAAATCGTACAAAAGAAAGTCATTCGTCATATAACTCATTCGCAATTTCGTGAACACACCAGCCCACTTTTCAAATTGCTCAATTAAAATTTAGCAGTATTGTTTGGTTGAATGTAGCCACATTCTTTTACAAGGCTTGGAATGGCTTACTTCCTGCAGCCTTTCATGACTTCTTTACTATTAACAGCGCCATACATAGTCACCGCACTAGAAGTGCCGGTCAAGCACACCACAACTTATGTAATACAACATTCGGTACGTTAAGTTTAGAGAATCGTGCTATGAGGATATGGAATTCTCTAACTGCTCCTATAAAATCTAAACCATCTAAAGTAACATTTAGAAAAACTCTATAAAAGAAGTCATTTCTCAGTATTGATACATCGTTTACATTGTATGTTATTAATTATTCCTTATTAAGACATTAATTATATTTTCATTTATGCATATATGTATTTTTTGGCTTTCTTTCTTGGGAGTCCTTTACCTTATTATTCCTGAATTGGCTTTTTAGAGGACTTCCCTCCACATGAATATATTTATCATCTGTGGAAAATCAAATAAATCAAATCAAATCAAATCAAACGTATGTAGTTTAAATATACCATAGAATGCATCATTCAGCCATTTTACGACAACATCTTTTTCTGAGGGGCGCCCGTGCCCCCAGAATCCCCAATATGTGGATCGGCTTCAAAGAACTGACGGCCACAAACCTTTTTCGAATCATTGCCTTGAAGTAAATGATATATGACAATCTTCGAACGCTACAAGAACGAAAGAAATTCTATCACAGAGGAATTTTCATCAGTGTGACACAAGCAGTCCCAGATAAAAAAAAAAAATTCTTAATGGGAAAGAGAGGGGAGGAGGTAGGGTAACTAACATTTGCATTATCCAAAGTCTATATATTCTGACAAACTATAATTTCTTACAGCTGCGACCGACGGTTTATTACCGATTTGGCTAAAATGCCCATTTGCAAATATCCATATATTGCAAAATCCCTTAAATTTGTAAATATTTGTGAAAATATTTCTACGATTAAACCACGGAGGTATGACACAGATGGGTTGAGAGGCCTCTTTCGTGGATTTGTGGTATTATTGATTGTGAATTTTGAATTAAAAAATGAGGTTTAATTGTGCTTTTCGTTGGTTTTAAAAACAACTTGATTTGATGCCAGGATCAATCGTCATCACAGATTATATTAAGGTTTTAATTAAGTCATTCCGAAGGAGTATTTTTTAAGGTTCTCACATTCGATCCAAACAAACTAACATCAGATAGTTTGCCCCAAATTTGATTGATCTGCTTATCTCATTTAGAGGCAACAAAGGGACAAGAGTGGGGCACTAGTGGAGCAAGCATAGAGCATCCGTGAGCAAAGAGGAAGAAAAACTGGCTGTAATGATGATTTGTTAATTATTAAAACGATGACCAGCAATATCACCGGCAGTTGAATCTTAACAGATGTTAAACCGAGCGTCATATAATTGAATCAGGCAGATTACATTTACTGCTTTCTGAAACCTGCCTCTGTGTAGTCTATTTTAGTGGCACATTTCACAAATATAGCTTTCGATATTAATTGTTTGTTTACAAATTAGACATTTTCTTTGTTGTCCACATCTCGTTTTAGGTTCACTTTCAACAATATAGTAAAAACAAATCCAATTTTAACAAGTTTACTTTGTAACTGCCATAAAAATTGGAATTATATAAAGGGTAATGCACAAGATATAAGAGGAAGAGTTTTTCAGTGCATTGGTAATAGTGACCAACTCAAACAACGGCTTCCAATAGAATCTGATCTGCAAAATCAACTTTGTTGACGTGACAGGCCCACTCAACCTCATGCTCCACCATTTAAAAAAAGGTCTTTGTCCAATGAGCTAATGAAACACATCACTTGTCAATCACTGTGATTGCCTTAAATAAGGTTCGAAGGGAGGCCATGATGAAAGAAGTGGGACTTTAGGGATTCATTTCAGTGGCTGCAAAGGGTCCTACAACTGGAACTGGTCTCTTTAGTGAGTATCTGAGGGACCTTTTGAGGGAAAGAACAATGGATGTTACAGCTACAGCGACATCAGGGGGGGGGGGGGGATCCTTTGAATATGCAAAGTGATCGGCAGACAATTTAATTGATCATTGTTTTTGTATTAGTTTCATATATCCTCTGAAGTCTCTTGGTGATTTGGAGAATGTACCAATGCTGTATATATATGATAAATTACTCGAAATGAAAACGTTAACCGCACATCGTTAGGTTCACCGTGACGTAACCGCATATATTCTGTAGCTTTTATAACAGTCCTACTGACCCACCTCATATGGTAGGTATAGCGTTCGTATACAGCAGTTGCTATATCATTGTGGTGACGAAGTTGCTTGTACACGTGGGTATGCAAGAGAAATATGATCCTTAGGAGAGGAAGGGGTTACTTTGGGAATGACTAAACGGTTACTTTGTGTGTACTTCGCCATTGCACAACCCAACCACATGCATTGTTGGGAGCTTACTCAAGTCAACGGAATTGACGAATTGAGCCAAAGGTACTGGAAAAATAAATATATAAGGCGGTGGGGCGAGTTACAAATTTATAGAGTAAAGATTTTATTCAACCCCACCTTCACACCAACCATCCCCCTTCTTCTGTGAAGGCTTAAACATTATTTATAAGAGAGTGGCAAACTAGTGAAATAGTATTTTAAAACAAGTTGAAATTGAAACAGGGCCAAAGAATGGTAAATCACGACCAGCCACTTCCAGGGCACTGAGAGCCAGGTTGGGGCCTGGAGATAACTACTGTATGTCACGAAGCCTCATTTTAATTAATTTTCTCAAGTATAGTATGTAAATCAGAATACATTACATCTTATCCCATACTTTTCCCGGCCTCCAAACCGATCCGGGCCCGAGCATGGAGCGCATAGACCCCTTCTCGTCCGGCCTGGCTACTTCAAACTCAGTCAATGGTTTTGGATTACAATCAGGTTCTGATTTTACATTTTGAGAGGCATGCATGATCAATATGTGCCCAATCCATGAACAAAATTATGTTCAACACACGCCCAATGCGTACATGATCAACATATGCTCCATAATTTGATTAAGCTAAAAAGGTTGGATGGGTCGAGGTCATAAAATGATAAAGCCATCGGTGGTTTAGTCGCATCACACAAAGCTGTTTTTATGATAAAGAAAAGCCTTGATATATTAGGATATGATAGAATGGATTACTACATCAATTTTGAAACAAAACCGCATGCTTCCTGCAGTTCTTACGTACTATAAACCAACCAAAATGTCGTCAAAAAGATAAAGTGAAAAAAAGGAAAAGAAATTCCAGCAAATGTTATGCCAGCCCTGCATGCTGTATTTGCTCAACGAGCTCTCAAGAAAGAAAAGAACAACCGTTGACTTTGTGTGTAGTAGACCTCGTATATAGTCATTCACTTCCTGAAATCTGAATACGGTTCAAATTAAGCAACAGATGCTTATTTGAAAAGATATAATTATAATAAAATACAAAAACAACACACAAAAGTTTATACCAGCACTGACCTATCATATCAAGTAGATCTTCAAGAAGAAAGACAAAACGAGTCTTAGCTAGGTTAAGATTTTTTGTGGTAGCAATGTGCCAGCCAAAATAATATAACATTACATAAAAAATGGATAAAAGGGATATTTGATCAGAGCTTCAATACGTTAACTTTGGTTAAGTGAATGATAATGTAAAGTTAATATATTCTTAATAGAAATAGGCGGTGACTATCATATGCACTTTATGTCAAATCT